>NW_022445619.1:0-2738 GCF_009761245.1 Sapajus apella | reverse complement strand
GCATAGATACAACTTCCTAAGGTGAACGAACACAGAGCAGAGCTGTTTGAAAGAGACGTTTCTACTGTGGTTTAGACGCGATCTTAAAGCTAATTCTTATGAACCTGTATATGGCTGGAAATACCTCTTTCCAGATTCTCCAAGGAAATGGTTTCTGAACTGCTACATTCACACATCTGTCTAACTCTGTAAGTTGAATACACACCTTGACAATCATTCTTCTACATACCTCCGTTTTTGTTTTATAGCCACATATTTCTCATTACACCCTATACTCCCAATAACCCAGGAATATCCAAACGCAGGTTTTAGAAGAAACCTGTTTCTAATTCTTTGAATCTCAACATAGATGCAACTTTCTAATGTGAACCAAACACAGCAGAGCAGTTTGAAAGGTTCGTTTGTACTGTGGTTTACACGCGATCTTACCGCTAATACTTAGGAGCCTGTATATCGCTGGAAATATCTCTTTCCAGATCCTCAAAGACAGGTTTTCTGAACTGCTACATTCACATATCTGTTTAACTCTCTAAGATGAATACACACCTTGACAATCATTCTGCTCCATTGCTCCGTTTTTTTTTAGAGCCCAATATTTCTCATTACACCCTATACTCCCATTCACTCAGGAATATCCAAACGCCGCTATTTGGAGAAACGTGTTTCTAACCCGCTGAATCTAAACATAGATGCATCTTCCTAAGGTGAACGAACACACAGCGGAGCAGTTTGAAAGAGTCGTTTCTCCTGTGATTTAGACGCTACCTTAAAGCTAATTCTTAGGAGCCAGTATATGGACGGCAATATCTCTTTCCACATTCTCCAAAGAAAGGGTTAGTGAACTGCTACATTCACACAATTGTTTAACTCTGTAAGTTTAATATACATCTTGACAATCATTCTGCTACATAGCCCCGCTTTTGTTTTAGAGCCAGATGATATTTCTAATTACACCCATTATTCCCATTCACCAAGTAATATCCAAACGCAGCTTTTAGAAGAAACGTGTTTCTAACTCGCTGAATCTAAACATAGATGCAACTTCCGAACATGAACGAACACAGAGCAGAGCAGTTTGAAAGATACGTTTCTCCTGTGGTTTAGATGGGATCTTAAAGCTAATTCTTATGAGCCTGTATATGGCTGGAAATATCTCTCTCCAGATTCTCCAAGGAAAGGTTTCTGAACTGCTACATTCACACGTCCGTCTAACTCTGTAAGTTGAGTATACACCTTGACAATCATTCTTCTACATAGCTCAGTTTTTCTTTTAGAGACAGATATTTCTCATTACACCCTATACTCCCAATAACCCAGGAATATCCAAACGCAGTTTTTAGAAGAAACCTGTTTCTAACTCGCTGAATCTAAACATAGATGCAACTTCCTAATGTGAACCAAACACAGCACAGCAGTTTGAAAGAGAGTTTTCTCCTTTGGTTTAGACGCGATCTTACCGCTAAATCTTATAAGCCTGTATATTGCTGAAATTATCTCTTTCCAGATTCTCCAACGAATGTGTTTTTGAACTGCTACATTCACACATCTGTTTAACTCTGTAAGTTGAACATACATTTTGACAATCATTCTGCTACATAGCTCCGTTTTTGTTTTAGAGCCAGATATTTCTCATTAAACCCTATACTCCCATACACTCAGGAGTATCCAAACGCAGTTTTTTGGAGACACGTGTTTCTAACTCGCTGAATCTAAACATAGTTGCAACTTCCGAAGGTGAACGAACACACAGCGGTGCAGTTTGAAATAGACGTTTCTCCTGTGGTTTAGATGCGATCTTAAATTTAATTCTTAGGAGCCTACATATGGCTGGAAATATCTCTTTCCAGATTCTCGAAAGAAAGGGTTAGTGAACTGCTACATTCTCAGAATTGTTTATCTCTGTAAGTTTAATATACACCTTTGACAATCATTCTGCTACATAGCTCCGTTGTTGTTTTAGGGCCCGATAGTTCTCATTATGCCCTATAATCCAATTTACTCAGGAATATCCAAACGCCGCTTTTTGGAGAAACGAGTTTCTAACACGCTGAATCTAAACATAGGTGCAACTTCCGAAGGTGAACGAACACACAGTGGAGCAGTTTGAAAGAGACGTTTCTCGTATGATTTAGATGCGATCTTAAAGCTAATTCTTATGAGCCTGTATATGGATGGAAATATCTCTTTCCAGACTCTCCAAAGAAAGTGTTTCCGAACCGCTACATTCACACATCTTTTTACCTCTGTAAGTTGAACATACACCTTGACAATCATTCTGCTACATAGCTACATTTTTGTTTTAGAGCCAGATATTTCTCATTAAACCCTATACTCCCATTCACTCAGGAATATCCAAACGCAAGTTTTTGGAGAAACGTGTTTCTAACTCGCTGAGTCTAATCATAGATGCAACTTCCTAAGGTGAACGAACACACAGTGGAGCAGTTTGAAAGAGACGTTCCTCGTATGATTTAGATGCGATCTTAAAGCTAATTCTTAAGAGTCTGTATATGGCTGGAAATATCTCTTTCCAGATTCTCCAGAGAAAGATTTAGTGAACTGCTACATTCACACAATGTTTTAACTCTGTAAGTTTAATATACACCTTGACAATCATGCTGCTACATAGTTCCGCTTTCGGTTTAGAGCCTGATATTTCTCATTACACCCATTATTCCCATTCACTCAGGAATATCCAAACGCAGCTTTTAGAAGAAACGTGTTTCTAACTCGCTGAA
>NW_022445618.1:0-2739 GCF_009761245.1 Sapajus apella | reverse complement strand
CATGGGAGTATAGGAAGTAATGAGAAATATCTGGCTCTAAAACAAAAACGGGGCTAAGTAGCAAAAAAATGTAAAGGTGTGTATTCAACTTTAAGAGTTAAACATACGTGTGAATGTAGCAGTTGAGAAACCCCATCTTTGGAGAGTTTGGAAAGAAATGTTTCCAGCCATATACAGGCTCATAAGAATTAGCGGGAAGATCGAATCTCAACCACAGGAGAAACGTCTGTTTCAAACTTCTCTGCTGTGTGTTCGTACACCTTAGGTAGTTGCATCTATGTTTAGATTCAGCGAGTTAGAAACACGTTTCTTCTAAAAGCTGCGTTTGGATATTCCTGACTCCAAGGGAGTATAGGAAGTAATGAGAAACATCTGGCTCTAAAACAAAAACGGAGATATGTAGCAGAATAATTGTCAAGGTGTATATTCAACTTACAGAGTTAAACACATGTGTGAATGTAGCAGTTGAGAAACCCTTTCTTTGGATTGTTTGGAAAGAGATATTTAAACACATATACAGGCTCTTAAGAATTAGCGGTAAGATCGAATCTAAACCAAAGGAGAAATGTCTGTTTCAATCTTCTCTGCTGTGTGTCCGTTCACTTTAGGAAGTTGCATCTATGTTTAGATTCAACTGGTTAGAAACACGTGTCTTCTAAAAGCTGTGATGGATATTCCTTAGTCAATGGGAGTATTGGATGTAATGAGACATATCTTTCTCTAAAACAAAAACGGGGCTATGTACCAGACCGATTGTCAATGTGTATGTTGACCTTACAGAGTTAAACAGATATGTGAATGTAGCGGTTGAGAAACACTTTCTTCGGACAATCTGGAAACAGATATTTCCAGCCATATACAGGCTCATAAGAATTAGCGGTAAGGTCGAATCTAAACCACAGTAGAAACGTTTGTTTCAAACTTCGCTGCTGTGTGTTCGTTCAACTTAGGGAGTTTCATCTATGATTAGATTCAGCGAGTTAGAAACACGTTTCTTCTAAAAGCTGCCTTTGGATGTTCCTGAGTCAATAGGAGTATAGGATGTAATGACAAATATCTGGCTCTAAAACAGAAACGGAGCTATATAGCAGAATGATTGTCAAGGAGTATATTCAACGTAGAGTGTCAAAGAGATGTGCGAACGTAGCAGTTCAGAAACCTTTTCTTTGGAGAATGTGGAAAGAGATATTTCCAGATATATACAGGCTCATAATAATTAGCGGTAAGATCGCGTCTAAAGCACAGGAGACACGTCTGTTTTAAAGTTCTCTGCTGTGTGTTCATTCACCTTAGGAAGTTGCATCTGTGTTTAGATTCAGCTGGTTAGAAACACGCTTCTTCTAAAAGCTGTTTATAGATATTCCTCAGTCCATGTGAGTAAAGGAAGTAATGAGAAATATGTGGCTCTAAAACAAAAATTGGGCTATGTAGCAAATCGATTGTAAAGGTGTATATTCAACTCAAAGAGTTAAACACATGTGTGAATAGAGCAGTTGAGAAACCCTTTCTTTGAGAGTTTGGAAAGAGATATTTCCAGCCCTATACAGGCTCATAAGAATTAGTGGTAAGTTCGAATCTAAACCACAGGAGAAACGTCTGTTTCATTCTTCTCTGCTGTGTGTTCGTTCACTTTAGGAAGTTGCGTCTATGTTTAGATTCAGCTGGTTAGAAACACGTTTCTTCTAAAAGCTGTGTTTGGATATTCCTGAGTGAAAGGGGGTATAGGATGTAATGAGAATTATCTGGCTCTAAAACAAATACGGAGTTATGTAGCAGAATGATTGTCAAGGTGTATATTCAACTTACAGAGGTAAACAGATGTGTGAACGTAGCAGTTGAGAAACCCTTTCTTTGGAGAATCTGGAAAGAGATATTTCCAGCTACAAACAGCATCATAATAATTAACGGTAACATAGAATTTAAACCACAGGAGAAATGCCTGTGTCTATCTTCTCTGCTGTGTGTTCGTTCACTTTAGGAAGTTGCATCTATATTTAGATTCAGCTGGTTAGAAACACGTTTCTTCTAAAAGCTGTGTTTGCATATTCCTGAGTGAATTTGAGTATAGCATGTAATGAGAAATATCTGGCGCTAAAAGAAAAACGGAGCTATGTAGCAGAATGATTGTCAAGGTGTATATTCACCTCACAGAGTTAAACAGATGTGTGCATGTAGCAGTAGAGACACCCTTTCTTTGAAGAGTTTGGAAAGAGATAATTAAAGCCATATACAGCCTCTTAAGCATTAGCGGTAAGATCGAATCTAAACCACAGGAGAAAGGTCTGTTTCAAACTTCTCTGCTGTGTGTTCGTTCACCTTAGGAAGTTGCATCTATGTTTAGATACAGAGGGTTAGAAACACGTTTCTTCTAAAAGCTTCGTTTGGATATCCCTAAGTCATGCTAGTATAGGATGTAATGAGAAATATCTGGCTGTAAAACAAAAACGGAGCTACGTAGCAGAAAGTTTATCAAGGTGTATATTCAACTTACAGAGTTAAACAGATGTGTGAATGGAGCAGTTGACAAACCCTTTCGTTGGAGAATCTGGAAAGAGTTATTTCCAGCCTTATACAGGCTCATAAGAATTAGCGGTAAGATCGAATCTAAACCACAGGAGAAACGTCTGTTTCCATCTTCTCTGCTGTGTGTTCGTTCACTTTAGGAAGTTGCATCCATGTTTAGATTCAGCTGGTTAGAAACACGTTTCTTCTAAAAGCTGTGTTTGGATATTCCTGAGT
>NW_022445617.1:1869-2739 GCF_009761245.1 Sapajus apella | reverse complement strand
CCTCCACTTACAGACATAGGACACACTCCTTGTAGAGAATTTTGTGCGAAAAAGACAATAGCATAACTTAGAATTGTAAAACTTGGACATAATTATTATGACATTTAAGTGTATTTCCTCTCAGCGTTTTCTCCAGCGTCTATCTATTTACATGTATATCAAATATCCCAGCATATAATTTCCAGATAATATAATTAATATAATTTTATAATTGTATTATACATCTATATGTACCCTGTTTTGTTTTGTTTTGTTTTGTTTTGAGACAGGATTTCCCTCCCATCACCCAGGCTGGAGTGCAGTGGCATGATTTCAGCTCACTGCAACCTCCGCCTCCTGGGCTCAAGCAATCCTCCTGCCTCAGCCTCCCGAGTAGGTGGGACTACAGATACATGCTGCCATACCTGGCTAATTTTTATATTTTTAGTAGGGATGAGGTTTCACTATGTTGGCCAGGCTAGTCTGGAACTCCTAACCTCAAGTGATCTGCCTGCCTCAGCCTCCCTAAGTGCTGGGATTATACAGGCGTGCGCCACTATACCTGGCCACATCTATATGTACTTTTAAAAACTACACTTATTAAAAAAAAAAAAAAAAAAAAAAAAACTACACTTATTCTCCATTTGGTGCCTGGGTTTAAATAATTTCAAACTTACATGAAAACTGCAAATAGCACAAAAATTTTCACATGCTATTTATCTAGCTTCACCAATTGTTAACATTTTGCCACATTTACTTTACCATTTTCTCTTTCACTCTCTATGTATATTCTGACCATTTCAGAATAAGTTGTATATATCATGATAGTTCATTCTTTAAATATTTCATTTGTTTTTCCTAAGAACAAGGACATTCTTTTACAAGGACACA
>NW_022445617.1:0-1769 GCF_009761245.1 Sapajus apella | reverse complement strand
TCAAGCGATCCTCCTGCCTCAGCCTCCTGAGTAGCTGGGACTATAGGCACACTCCCATGCCTGGCCAATTTTCAAATTTTTGTACAGCTGGGGTTTCGCCATGTTACGTAGGGTTATAGTTTTTATTTAAATAAAATTGCAGTCATACCACATTGTTATAGCTTCACCTTTTCAGTTAGCACAAATCATGAATGTTTAATAGTTTCATTAAGCAGTCTTTGAAAACACTGTCTAGGCCGGGTGAGGTGGCTCATGCCTGTAATCCTAGCACTTGGGGAGGCTGAGGTGGGTGAATTGCCTGAGCTCAGGAGTTCGAGACCAGCCTGGGCAACACGATGAAACCCCATCTCTACTAAAGCACACAAAAATTAGCTGAGCATGGCAGCGTGCGCCTGTAATCCCAGCTACTTGGGAGGCTGAGGCAGGAGAATTGCTTGAACCTGGAAGGCAGAGGTTGTAGTGAGCCGAGATTGCGCCACTGCCCTCCAGTCTGGGCGACAGAGCGAGACTCCATCTCAGGGAAAAAAAAAAAAAAAAAAAGAAAACATTTTTAAAGGACTCTGTATGATGCTACTGGATGGCTATTAATTCAAACCATTCTTCTCTTTTCTAAAGCTTGGGTTGTTTCCAGTTTCCCCTCTCATTGTAAGTTGAAATGATCATCTTAATCATAAATCTTGGCCAAATTTCTGATTCTTTTCTAGGACTCAGTTCCTAGAAATAGAAGCACTGAGTCAAACAATAGGAACTTTTTATTTTTTTTTAATTTATTTTATTTTATTTTTGAGACGATGTCTCGCTCATGTAGCGACCCATTGAATAATATTCATGAATATGAATTCCTATGGGGATCATTGGATTCCAGGTTAAGCACCCCTTTGGTTCTTTTTTTTTCTGGGTTGTTGTCGTTTTGAGACAGAGTCTTGTTCTGTCTCCCAGGCTGCAGTGCAGTGATGTGATCTCAGCTCACTGCAACCTCCGCCTCCTGGGTTCAAGTGATTCTCCTGTCCCAGCCTCCCAAGTAGCTGGGATTACAGGCGCACACCACCACACACGGCTAATTTTTTGCATTTTTAACAGAGACGAGGTTTCCCCATGTTGGCCAGGCGGGTCTGAAGCTCCTGATCTCAAGTGATCCGCCTGCCTCAGCCTCCCAAAGTGCTGGGATTACAGGCGTGAGCCACCACACCTGGCCACCTTTTTAAAGGCTCTCATTAAATTGCGGTTCGGAAAGGTTGCACCAGTTACTGGGGTTGAGTTCTCCTTCTGGGGAGCTGGGAGCCAGTGAAGATGAAGAGGAATGAGCAGCAGGACCACAGTCGTGATCGGGCAATCGGCTTGCAGCTGAATGGCCTTTCTGGCACGTGGGAGCTGGACAGAGGCAGCTTACACTGATCTTTTATTTATCCTCTGGCTTTTATGCTTCTGTTATGGAGCAAACTGCAGCAGAGCACAAAAAGATAAAGAATCCTTTATTCTTTTTTAAAAAAAACAGGAAGTTGAGGGTTTTTTCATATGGGCCGTAGTGAGCGGGGAGGATTGTCCCTCCTCTCCTCTATTCAGGCTTGCTTGGTGCTTTAGTAATTCTTCCAAACTTGGCTACTGAAATTCATTTAGTATCTCATTTTTTTAGTATTGCAGAATGGCTTAGTCTAGAGCGGTATGTAGAAATCGCATTTATTGGCAAGGCACGGTGGCTCACACCTGTAATCCCAGCACTTTGGGAGGCTGAGGCAGGTGGACCACTTGAGGTCAGGAGTTCAAGACCA
>NW_022445616.1:0-2739 GCF_009761245.1 Sapajus apella | reverse complement strand
ATATACACGTTGACAATCATTCTGCTACATAGCTCCGTTTTTGTTTTGGAGCCAGATATTTCTCATTAAACCCTATACTTCCATTCACTCAGGAATATCTATACGCAGCTTTTTGGAGATACGTGTTTCTAACTCGCAGAATGTAAACATAGATGCAACTTCCGAAGGTGAATGAACACACAGTGGAGCGGTTTGAAAGAAACGTTTCTCCTATGATTAAGTTGCGATCTTAAAACTAATGCTTAAGAATGTCTATATGGCTGGAATTATCTCTTTCCAGATTCTCAAAGGAAAGCGTTAGTGAACTGCTACATTCACACAATTGTTTAACTGTGTAAGTTTAATATGCCCTTTGACAATCATTCTGCTACATAGCACCGTTTTTGTTTTAGAGCCAGATATTGCTCATTAAACCCTATACTCGCATTCACTCAGGAATATCCAAACGCAGCTTTTTCGAGAAAGGTGTTTCTAACTCGCAGAATCAAAACATAGATGCAACTTCCGAAGGTGAACGAGCACACAGTGGAGCAGTTTGAAAGAGACTTTTCTCGTATGATTTAGATGCGATCTTATAGCTAATTCTGTTAGTCTGTATATAGCTGGAAATGTCTCTTTCCAGATTCTCCAAAGAAAGGGTTAGTGAACTGCTACATTCACAAAATTGTTTAACTCTGTAAGTTTAATATACACCTTGACAATCATTCTGCTACATAGCTCCGTTTTTGTTTTAGAGCCAGATATTTGTCATTAAACCCTATAGTCCCATTCACTCAGGAACATCCAAACGCGGCTTTTTCGAGAAACGTGTTTCTAAATCGTAGGATCTGAGCATAGATGCAACTTCCAAAGTTGAACGAACACACAGTGGATCAGTTTGAAAGAGACGTTTCTCCTATGATTTAGATGCGATCTTAAATCTAATTATTAAGATTCTGTATATGGCTGGAAATATCTCTTTCCAGATTCTCCAAAGAAAGTTTCAGTGAACCGCTACATTCACACAACTGGTTAACTCTGTAAGTTTAATATACACCTTGACAATGATTCTACTACATAGTTCCGTTTCTGTTTTAGAGCCAGATATTTCTCATTAAAACCTATACTCCCATTGACTCAGGAACATCTATACGCAGCTTTTTGGAGATACGTGTTTCTAACTCGCAGAATGTACACATAGATGCAACTTCCGAAGGTGAACGAACACACAGTGGAGCAGTTTGAAAGAGACGTTTCTCCTATGATTAAGTTGCGATCTTAAAGCTAATGCTTAAGAGTTTCTATATGGCTGGAATTATCTCTTTCCAGATTCTCCAAAGAAAGGGTTAGTGAACTGCTACATTCACACAATTGTTTATCTCTGTAAGTTTAATATACACCTTCACAATCATTCTGCTACATAGCTCCGTTTTTGTTTTAGAGACAGATATTTCTCATTATACCCTATACTCCCATTCAGTCAGGAATATCCAAACCCAGCTTTTTGGAGAAACGTGTTTCTGACTCGCAGGATCTAAACATAGATGCAAGTTGCGAAGGTGACCGAATACACAGTGGAGCAGTTTGAATGATACGTTTGTCGTGTGATTTAGATGCGATCTTAAAGCTAATTCTTAAGAGTCTGTATATGGCTGGAAATATCTCTTTCCAGATTCTCCAAAGAAAGGGTTAGTGAACTGCTACTTTCACACAATTTTTTAACTCTGTAAGTTTAATATACACCTTGACAATTATTCTGCTACATTGCTCCGTTTTTGTTTTAGAGCCAGACATTTCTCATTAAACCCTACACTCCCATTCACTCAGGAATATCCAAACGCAGTTTTTGGAGAAAGGTGTTTCTAACTCGCAGAATCTAAACATAGATGCAACTTCCGAAGGTGAACTAGCACAAAGTGGAACAGTTTGAAAGAGACTTTTCTCGTATGATTTAGATGCGATCTTATAGCTAATTCTGAAGAGTCTGTATATGGCTGGAAATATCTCTTTCCAGATTCTCCAAAGAAAGTTTTAATGAACTGTTACATTCACAAAATTGTTTAACTCTGTAAGTTTAATATGCACTTTGACAATCATTCTGCTACATTGCACCGTTTTTGTTTTAGAGCCAGATATTTCTCATTTAACCCTATAGTCCCTTTCACTCAGGAATATCCAAACGCAGCTTTGTCGAGAAAGGTGTTTCTAACACTCAGAATCTAAACATAGATGCAACTTCCGAAGTTGAACGAACACACATTGGAGCAGTTTGAAAGAGACTTTTCTCGTATGATTTAGATGCGATCTTACAGCTAATTCTGAAGAGTGTGTATATGGCTGGAAATATCTCTTTCCAGATTCTCCAAAGAAAGGGTTAGTGAACTGCTACATTCACACAACTGGTTAACTCTATAAGTTTAATATACACTTTGACAATGATTCTGCTACATAGCTCCGTTTCTGTTTTAGAGCCAGATATTTCTCATTAAAACCTACACTCCCATTCACTCAGGAATATTCAAACGCAGTTTTTGGAGAAAGGTGTTTCTAACTCGCAGAATCTAAGCATAGATGCAACTTCCGAAGGTGAACTAGCAAAAAGTGAAACAGTTTGAAAGAGACTTTTCTCGTATGATTTAGATGCGATCTTATAGCTAATTCTGAAGAGTGTGTATATGGCTGGAAATATCTCTTTCCAGATTCTCCAAAGAAAGTGTTAGTGAACTGCCACATTCACACAATTGTTTAACTCTGTAAGTT
>NW_022445615.1:0-2740 GCF_009761245.1 Sapajus apella | reverse complement strand
GATTTAGATGCGATCTTAAAGCTAATTCTTAAGAGTCTGTATATGGCTGGTAATATCTCTTTCCAGATTCTCCTAAGAAAGGGTTAGTGAACTGCTACATTCACCCAATTGTTTAACTCTGTAAGTTTAATATACAGCTTGACAATCATTCTGCTACTTAGCTCCGCTTTTGTTTTAGAGCCCTATATTTCTCATTACACCCATTATTCCCATTCACTCAGGAATATCCAAACGCAGCTCTTAGAATAAACGTGTTTCTAACTCGCTGAATCGAAACATAGATGCAGCTTCCTAAGGTCAACGAACACATTAAGGGAGCAGTTTGAAAGAGACGATTCTCCTATGGTTTAGACGCGATCATACTGCTAAATCTTATGAGCCTGTATATGGCTTTAACTATCTCTTTCCAGATTCTCCAAAGAAAGGGTTATTCAACTGCTTCATTCACACAATTGTTTTACGAATAGCTCCGTTTTTGTTTTAGAGCCAGATATTTCTAATTACACTGTATATTCCCATTCACTCAAGAATATCGACACGCAGATTTCAGAAGAAACGTGTTTCTAACTCGCTGAATCGAAACGTAGATGCAACTTCCTAAGGTCAACGAACACACAGCAGAGCTGTTTGAAAGAGACGTTTCTCCTGTGGTTTGGACGCGATCTTAACGCTAAATCTTATGAGCCTGTATATGGCTGGAAATATCTCTTTCCAGATTCTCCAAGGAAAGCGTTTCTGAACTGCTACATTCACACATCTGTCTAACTCTATATGTTGAATAAACACCTTGACAATCATTCAGCTACTTAGCTCCGTTTTTGTTTTACAGCCAGGTATTTCTCATTACACCCTATAATCCCATTCAGTCAGGAATAGCCAAACGCAGATTTTAGAAGAAACATATTTCTAACTCGCTGAATCTAAACATAGATACAATTTCCTAAGGTGAACGAACACAGAGCAGAGTAGTCTGAAAGAGACGTTTCTCCTGTGGTTTAGACGTGATCTTACAGCTAATTCTTATGAGCCTGTATATGGCTGGAAATATCTCTTTCCAGATTGTCCAAGGAAAGGGTTTCTGAACTGCTACATTCACACATCTGTCAAACTCTGTAAGTTGAATACACACCTTGACAATCATTCTTCTACATATCTCCGTTTTTGTTTTAGAGCCAGATATTTCTCATTACACACTATACTCGCAATAACCCAGGAATATACAAACGCAGCTTTTAGAAGAAACCTGTTTCTAAATCACTGAACCAAACATAGACGCAACTTCCTAATATGAATGAAACACAGCAGAGCAGTTTGAAACAGACGTTTCTCCTGTGGTTTAGAAGCGATCTTACCGCTAAATCTTAGGAGCCTGTATATGGCTGGAATTATCTCTTTCCAGATTCTCCAAAGAAAGGGTTATTCAACTGCTACATTCACAGAATTGTTTAACTCTGTAAGTTTAATATACACCTTGCCAATCATTCTGCTACATAGCTCCGTTTTTGTTTTAGAGCTAGATATTTCTCATTTCACTGTATACTCCCAGTCACTCAAGAATATCGACACGCAGCTTTTAGAAGAAACGTGTTTCTAACTCGCTGAATTGAAACATAGATGGAACTTCCTAAGGTCAACGAACACAGAGCAGAGCAGTTTGAAAGAGATGTTTCTCCTGTGGTTTAGACGCGATCTTAAAGCTAATTCTTATGAGCCTGTATATGGCTGGAAATATCTTTTTCCAGATTCTCCAAGGAAAGAGTTTCTGAACTGCTACATTCACACATCTGTCTAACTCTATAAGTTGAATACACACCTTGACAATCATTCTTCTACATAGCTCCGTTTTGGTTTTAGAGCCAGATATTTCTCATTAAACCCTATACTCCCAATAACCCAGGAATATACAAACGCAGCTTTTAGAAGAAACCTGTTTCTAAATCGCTGAACCAAACATAGACGCAACTTCGTAATGTGAACCAAACACAGCAGAGCCGTTTGAAACAGACGTTTCTCCTGTGGTTTAGATGAGATCTTACCGCTAAATCTTATTGTATATGGCTGGAATTATCTCTTTTCAGATTCTCCAAAGAAAGTGTTTCTGAACTGCTACATTCACACATCTGTTTAACTCTATAAGTTGAACATACACCTTGACAATCATTCTGCTACATAGCTCCGTTTTTGTTTTAGAGCCAGATATTTCTCATTAAACCCTATACTCCCTTTCACTCTGGAATATCCAAACGCAGCTTTTTGGAGAATCGTGTTTCTAACTCGCAGAATCAAACATAGATGCAACTTCCTAAGGTGAACGAACACACAGTGGAGCAGTTTGAAAGAGACGTTTCTGGTATGATTTAGATGCGATCTTAAAGCTAATTCTAAAGAGTCTGTATATGGCTGGAAATATCTCTTTCCAGATTCTCCAAAGAAAGTTTTAGTGAACTGCTACATTCACACAGTTGTTTAACTTTGTAAGTTTAATATACCCCTTGACAATCATTCTGGTACATAGCTCCGTTTTTATTTTAGTGCCCGATATTTCTCATTAAATCCTATACTCCCATTCACTCAGGAAGATCCAAACGCCGGTTTTTGGAGAAAAGTGTTTCTAACTCGCTGAATATAAACACAGATGCAGTTTCCAAGGTGAACGAACACACAGTGGAGTAGTTTTAAAGAGTCGTTTCTCGTATGCTTTACATGCGATCTTAAAGCTAATTCTTTAGAGTCTGTATAT
>NW_022445614.1:0-2740 GCF_009761245.1 Sapajus apella | reverse complement strand
TACCGTTACCAGGAACAGTGTTACCAGGAATTAGGATTGTTTGCTACGGCAGTCAGCTGTGATTTCCCAAATAGGGAGAATGTTGAATGCTAAATCCATTACAAATTCCCATCATCTTTCTTTATATGCCTTCTAGTGAAAAATTCCTAAGGGCCTAAGTAGCAAGTTATCTGAAATGATAGCAGCTGCTTATTAAAGAAATAACATCTCAGTTTTTAAAAATCATGAGTCAAATATTATTTTCCTCCTCCCATTTTACAGATGTGCAACCTATAGAACAGATAATTAAAGTAATTTTCTTAAGTGACAGAGCACAGCTGTAAATCCTATCACTTTGGCCTCAGAGTTTGTGCTTTATTTCATTTTTTTAAATTTTTATCATTATTATGTTTTGAGACAGAGTCTTGCTCTGTCACCCAGACTGGAATGCAGTGGTGCAATCTCTGCTCAGTCTCTGCCTTTTGGGTTCAAGTGATTGTCCTGCCTCAGCCTCCCGAGTAGCTGGGACTACAAGCGTGTGTGACCATGCCTGTTAATTGTTGTATTTTTAGTAGAGATGGGCTTTCACCATGCTGGCCAGGCTTGTTTTGAACTTCTGACCTCATGATCCGCATACCTTAGCCTCCCAATGTGCTGGGATTAGAGGTATGAGCCACCACACCCAGCCCTTATTTTATTATTTTAAAATTCATCTTCTTAAAAAGCCTGTTTTTCTCACATAAAAATAATTGTATATATGTGCCACATTTTTTTGTCCAGTCTATCTTCATGCGATAATATGCAGCCATAAAAAACAATGAGTTTGTGTCCTTTGTAGAGACATAGATGAACCTAGAAACCGTCATTCTCAGCAAACTGACATAACAGAAAACCAAACACCAAGTGTTTTCACTCATAGGTGGGTGATGAACAATGAGAACACTTGGGCACAGGGAAGGGAACAACACTCACAGGGCTAGGTGGGAGGGTGGAGGAGAGGGGACGGGAGGGACAGCATGGGGAGGATGGGGAAGATGGGGAGGGATAATACCGGGAGAAATGCCTGACACAGGCGACGGGGTGGGAATGGAGACAGCAAAACACCATGGCATGTATGTACCTGTGCAACAATCCTGCAGGATGAAGGACATACACATATACCCCAGAGCCCAAATACAATGGAAAAGAGGGAACAGAAAACAAAATAATGATAATAATTGCGCAGGTAGGCTGAGGCTGACATTGGTTCAGTAGCTCAAAGATGGTAAGACTGGCTCCCCTGTGCTTCTCTTCACTTTCCTTTCTAGTGCACGGTGACCAAGGAGCTCCTTTCATGCCTGTCTGCATCTGAGCAGGACATACATAAGTAAAGAAAACGCAGCCTGAGCGCTGCCTGCACCCATGGTTAGGAAAAGCAAGAGGGTTTTTTTGAATCCTAGCAGAATTTTGCATAAGTCTCTTAGTTTTAAAAAAGATTAATTTTAAAATAATAAAATAAAATAAAGCACAAATTCTGAGACCAAGGTGAGAGGATTTAAGTCTGTGCTCTGACATTTAAGAAAATTACTGCAAGTCTCTGTTCTTTAGGTTGCACACTTGCAAAATGGGAGGAGGAAAACAATATTTGACTCATGGTTTTTCAAGATTGATATGCTATTTCTTTAGTAAACAGCTGCTATCATTTCAGACCACTTGCTATTTAGGCCCTTAGGAATTTTTCACTAGAAGGCATGTAAAGAAAGATGATGAGCATTTGTAGTAGATTTAGTATTCATCATTTGACTGCATGACTGATCCCCAGAGCTGTAATTTTGCTAACAAATTTTGTGGAAGCCCATTAGCTAGCAACTGAACCTAACCAGCCAGCCACCCTAACCATTCGGTGCTCTTTTGCTCTTCTCTGTTTCTCCTCAAACTTGGTTACTCTCACAAAGTCATATAAACTTGCTTTTCTTTTCTTTCATTTTTTTCTTGCTCCGTCACTCAGGCTGCAGTGCAGAGATGTGATCATGGCTTGCTATAGTTTCAAACTCCTGGGCTCAAGCAGTACTCCTACCTCAGGTTCCCAAGTAGCTGGGACTACAGACGTACACCGCCAGGCAAAGCTTTTTTTTATTTTTTGTTGTAGGGATGGGATCATGCTGTGTTGCCCAGGATGGTCTTGAACTCCTGGCCTCAAGTGGTCCTCCTTCCTCAGCCTCCCAAAGTTCCGGGATTATATGCAGGTGTGAGGCACCTCTGTCTAGCCCCCTATTTATTTTAAATAACAGCTTTATTGAAATATAGTTAACATACCATACAATTGATTCATCAAGGTATGCAATTCAGTGGCTTTTAGAATATTCATGGAGCTGTGCATCTATCACCACAATCAATTTTAGAAGCTTTTATTACCCTATAGGGAAATCTGTATTTCTTTGCCGCTAGCTCCTGTTGACCCTATACCCCTGTGCTCCCATAGGCAACCACCAATCTATTTTCTGTCACTATAGAGTTGCATAATCTAGACCTTTTATATAAATAGGATTGTGTAATATGTGGGGATCTTTGGTGGCTGGGTTTTTTTTTTTCACTCCTAGCACAATGTTTACAGAGTTCCTTCATGTCATAGCATGTATCAGTATTTTGTTCCCTCTATGGCTGAAATAATATACTCCATGGTAGAGTCACACTACATTTTATTTATCTGTTCATCAGTTGATGAACATTTGGGCTGTTTTCATGTATTGGCCATTATGAATAATGCCGCTATGAAGATTCA
>NW_022445613.1:0-2741 GCF_009761245.1 Sapajus apella | reverse complement strand
TCTGTGTTCGTTCACCTTCAGAAGACTCATCTATGTTTAGATTCTGCGAGTTAGAAACCCGTTTCTCCAAAAAGCTGCGTTTGGATATTCCTGAGTGAATGGGAGTATAGGGTTTAATGAGAAATATCTGGCTCTAAAACAAAACGGAGCTATGTAGCAGAATGATTGTCAAGGTGTATATTAAACTTACAGAGTTAAACAATTGTGTGAATGTTGCATTTCACTAACCCTTTCTTTGCAGAATGTGGAAAGAGATATTTCCATCCATATACAGACTCTTAAGAATTCCTTTAAGATCGCATCTAAATCATATGAGAAACGTCTCTTTCAAACTGTTCCACTGTGTGTTCGCTCACCTTCGGAATTTGCATCTATGTTTAGATTCTGCGAGTTAGAATCACGTTTCTCCAAAAAGCTGCGTTTACATATTCCTGAGTGAATGGGAGTATAGGGTTTAATGAGAAATATCTGGCTCTAAAACAATAGCGGAACTATGTAGCAGAATGATTGTCAAGGTGTATATTACACTTACAGATTTAAACATTTGTGTGAATGTAGGAGTTCACTAACCCTTTCTTTGGAGAATCTGGAACCAGATATTTTCACCCATATTAAGACTCTTAAGAATTAGTTTTAAGATCGCATCTAAATCATACGACAAACGTCTCTTTCAAACTGCTCCACTGTGTGTTCTTTTCACCTTTGGAAGTTGCATCTATGTTTAGATTCTGCCAGTTAGAAAAACGTTTCTCCAAAAAGCAGCGTTTGGATATTCCTGAGTGAATGGGAGTATAGGGTTTAATGAGAAATATCTGGCTCTAAAACAAAAACGGAACTATGTAGCAGAATGATTGTCAAGGTGTATAGTAAACTTACAGAGTTAAACAATTGCGTGAATGTAGCAGTTGACTAACAATTTCTTTGGAGAATCTGGAAAGACATATTTCCAGTCATATACAGACTCTTAAGAATTAGCTTTAAGATCGCATCTGAATCATACGAGAAACGTCTCTTTCAAACTGCTCCACTCTGTGTTCGTTCACCTTCAGAAGACGCATCTACGTTCAGTTTCTTCGAGTTAGAAAAACGTTTCTCCAAATAGCTGCGTTTGGATATTCCTGAGTGAATGGGAGTATAAGGTTTAATGAGAAACATCTGGCTCTAAAACAATAACGGAACTATGTAGCAGAATGATTGTCAAGGTGTATATTAAACTTACAGAGTTAAACAATTGCGTGAATGTAGCAGTTCACTAATCGTTTCTTTAGAGAATCTGGAAAGAGATATTTCCACCCATACTCAGACTCTTAAGAATTAGCTTTAAGATCGCATCTAAATCATACGAGAAACGTCTCTTTCAAACTGCTCCACTGTGTGTTCGTTCACCTTCGGAAGTTGCATCTATGTTTAGATTCTGCCAGTTAGAAACACGTTTCTCCAAAAAGCTGCGTTTGGATATTCCTGAGTGAATGAGAGTATAGGGTTTAATGAGAAATATCTGGCTCAAAAAAAAAAAACGGAGCTGTGTAGCAGAATGATTCTCAAGGTGTGTATTAAACTTACAGAGTTAAACAATTGTGTGAATGTAGCAGTTTACTAAAACTTTCTATGGAGAATCTGGAAAGAGATATTTCCAGCCATGTACAGACTCTTAAGAATTAGATTTAAGATCGCATTTAATCATACGAGAAACGTCTCTTTCAAACTGCTCCACTGTGTGTTCGCTCACCTTCGGAAGTTGCATCTATGTTTAGATTCTGCGAGTTAGAAACACGTTTCAGGAGGGAGGATCCAAAATGGCCTTTTAGGAACAGCTCAGGATTGCAGCTCCCAGTGAAAGCGTAGAGAATGTGTGGACGCCGCGTTTTTATTGCCCACAGACTAGGAAATTCCCGGGCAGAGGTGCTCCACGCTCACCAGCGTGGCTGTTGTGGCCAGCGCTGCTGTTCCGGCCAGCGCTGGCCGGCGCCTACCAGCGCCGCTGCTCTGCCCCGCGCGGCTGCATTGTCGGCGCCCCAGAGCCGCGGTTCTCCGTACAAAATACACCGGTCTGGGTGCCCTTTTGGCTGGCGATTGGAGCCATGGGAAGTCGCCCATATGCTGGTTCAAAAAGGGGACTGAGCAGAGAACCAGGACAGTAGATTCCAGGGTAAAAAAAAAAGAAAAAAAAGCGCCACAAACCTCAGTGCCGCTGTTTAAGCCAGCGCAGTGAGTGGCCGCAGGGGAAAACAAACAGACCCCGGCGCCTCTTCAACAGGCGACTGGAACACCAACTTAAAAAAGGCTCTGAGGCAGGGAGCCAGGCGATCAGGCTCGGCTGGCCCCACCCCCATAAATGAACAGCAACCAGAATCTCTGGATTGAGAATTTCACAGCGAGCGCAGCTGAACCCGGGACAGTCCAGCTCTGTGGGGGAGGGGCGTCCGCCATTACCGAGGCAGTCCGTCTTTGCCAAGGGAACCCGCCATTGCTGAGGCAGCCCGCCGTTGCCAAGGAAACACGCCACAGCAGAGACTCCGCCCCAACAGAGGCGGGCCACCATCGCCAAAGCAGTTCTAACTACACCCATATAAACAGGACTGCAGGGAAGTTCACTCGGCAGCGGGGCGCAGCCCACAGCAGCTCAGCAAAGCTGCTATAGGCCGACAGTGACTAGGCTGCCTCCTTGCTGGGCTGGGCAGGTCTGAAGGAAATAAAGAAAAAAAAAAATAAGAAGGCAGCAGCATAACGGAAACTCATAA
>NW_022445612.1:0-2741 GCF_009761245.1 Sapajus apella | reverse complement strand
AACGTCTCTTTCAAACTGCTCTGCTGTGTGTTCGTTGACCTTAGGAATTTTTATCTATGTTTCGATTCAGCGAGTTAGAAACACGTTTCTTCTAAAAGCTGCGTTTGGATATTCCTGAGTGAATGGGAGTTTAGGGTGTAATGAGGAATATCTGGCTCTAAATCCAAAACGGAGCTATGTAGAAGAATCATTGTCAAGGTGTGTATTCAACTTACAGAGTTAGACAGATGTGTGAATGTAGCAGTGCAGAAACCATTTCCTTGGAGAATCTGGAAAGAGTTATTTCCAGCCATATACAGGCTCCCAAGAATTAGCTTTAAGATCGCAACTAAATCACAGGAGAAACGTCTCTTTCAAACTGCTCCGCTGTGTTTTCGTTCTCCTTCGGAAGTTGCATCTATGTTTAGATTCAGCGAGTTAGAAACACGTTTCTCCAAATAGCGTCGTTTGGATATTCCTGAGTGAATGGGAGTATAGGGTGTAATGAGAAATATCGGGCTCTAAAATAAAAACGGAGCTATGTAGCAGAATGATTGTCAAGGTGTATATTCAACTTAGGGAGTTAAACAATTGTGTGAATGTACCAGTTCACTAACCCTTTCTTTGGAGAATCTGGAAAGAGATATTTCCAGCCATATACAGGCTCCTAAAAATTAGCGATAAGATCGCGTCTAAACCACAGGACAAGCGTCTCTTTCAAACTGCTCTCTTATGTGTTCATTCCCCTTTGGAAGTTTCATCCATGTTTAGATTCAGCGAGTTAGAAACAGGTTCCTGCTAAAAGCTGCGTTTGGATATTCCTGGGTTATTGGAAGTATAGTGTGTAATGAGAATTATCTGGCTCTAAAACAAAACCGGAGCTATGTAGAAGAATGATTGTCAAGGGGTGTATTCAACTTACAGAGTTAAACAATTGTGTGAATGTAGCAGTTGAAAAACCCTTTCCTTGGAGAATGTGGAAAGAGATATTTCCAGCCATATACATTCTCTAAAGATTTAGCTTTAAGATCCCGTCTAAACCACAGGAGAAACGTCTCTTTCAAACTGCTGTGCTCTGTTTTCGTTCACCTTAAGAAGTTGCATCTATGTTTAGATTCAGCGAGTTAGAATCACGTTTCTTCTAAAACCTGCGTTTGGATATTCCTGAGTGAATGGGAGTATAGGGTGTAATGAGAAATATCTGGCTCTAAAAAAAAAATGGAGCTATGTAGCTGAATGATTGTCAAGATGTATCCTCAACATATAGAGTTAAACAGATGTGTGAATATAGCAGTTCAGAAACCCTTTTTGGAGAATCTGAAAAGAGATATTTCCAGCCATATACAGGCCCATAAGAAT
The DNA here is from genome assembly GCF_009761245.1 of Sapajus apella. Classification (NCBI taxonomy): domain Eukaryota; kingdom Metazoa; phylum Chordata; class Mammalia; order Primates; family Cebidae; genus Sapajus; species Sapajus apella. The sequence goes on along the minus strand of NW_022445612.1, from coordinate 1,403 downwards.
TAGCAGTAAGATCGCGTCTAAACCATAGGAGAAACGTCTCTTTCAAACTGCTCTGCTGTGTGTTCGTTCACCTTAGGAAGTTGCATGTATGTTTCAATTCAGCGAGTTAGAAACACGTTTCTCCAAATAGCGGCGTTTGGATATTCCTGAGTGAATGGGAGTTTAGGGTGCAATGAGAAATATCGGGCTCTAAAACAAAAACGAAGCTATGTAGCGGAACGATTGTCAATGTGCATATTCAACATAGAGAGGTACACAGATATGTGAATGTAGCGTTTCAGAAAGCCCTTCTTTGGAGAATCTGGAAAGAGATATTTCCAGCCGTATACAGGCTGCTAAGAATTAGCGGTAAGATCGCGTCTAAACCACAGGAGAATCGTCTCTTTAAACTGCTCTATTATGTGTTCGTTCACCTTCGGAAGTTGCATCTATGTTTACATTCAGCGAGGTGGAAACACGTTTCTTCTAAAAGCTGAGTTTGTATATTCCTGAGTGAATAGGAATAATTTGTGGAATCAGAAATATCTGGCTCTAAAACAAAAGCGGAGCTATGTAGCAGAATGATTGTCAAGGTGTATATTAAACTTACAGAGTTAAACAAATGTGTGAATGTATCAGTTCACTAAAGCTTTCTTTGGAGAATCTGGAAAGAGTTATTTCCAGCCATATACAGGCTCCCAAGAATTAGCTTTAAGATCGCATCCAAATCACAGGAGAATCGTCTCTTTCAAACTGCTCCGCTGTGTTTTCGTTCAGCTTCGGATGTTGCATCTATGTTTAGATTCAGCGAGTTAGAAACACGTTTCTCCAAAAAGCAGCGTTTGGATATTCCTGAGTGAATGGGAGTATAGGGTTTAATGAGAAATATCGGGCTGTAAAACAACGGAGCTATGTAGCAGAATGATTGCCAATGTGTATAGTAAACTTGGAGAGTTAAACACTTGTGTGTATGTAGCAGTTGACTAACCCTTTCTTTGGAGAATCTGGAAAGAGATATTTTCAGCCATATACAGGCTACAAGAATTAGCTTTAAGATCGCATCTAAATCACAGGAGAAACGTCTCTTTGAAACTGCTCTGCTGTGTTTGGTTCACATTAGGAAGTTGCATCTATGTTTAGATTCAGCGAGTTAGAAACACGTTCCTCGAAAAAGCTGCGTTTTGATATTCCTGAGTGAAAGGAAGTATAGGGTTTAATGAGAAATATCTGGCTCTAAAACAAAAACGGAGCTATGTAGCAGAATGCTGGTCAACGTGTTTATTAAACATACAGTGTTAAACAATTCTGTGAACGTCGCAGTTCACTAACACTTTCTTTGGAGAATCTGGAAAGAGATATTTCCAGCCATATACAGACTCTTAAGAATTAGCTTTAAGATCGCATCTAAATCATACGAGAAATGT
>NW_022445611.1:0-2741 GCF_009761245.1 Sapajus apella | reverse complement strand
AACGTCTCTTTCAAACTGCTCTGCTGTGTGTTCGTTGACCTTAGGAAGTTTTATCTATGTTTCGATTCAGCGAGTTAGAAACACGTTTCTTCTAAAAGCTGCGTTTGGATATTCCTGAGTGAATGGGAGTTTAGGGTGTAATGAGGAATATCTGGCTCTAAATCCAAAACGGAGCTATGTAGAAGAATCATTGTCAAGGTGTGTATTCAACTTACAGAGTTAGACAGATGTGTGAATGTAGCAGTGCAGAAACCATTTCCTTGGAGAATCTGGAAAGAGTTATTTCCAGCCATATACAGGCTCCCAAGAATTAGCTTTAAGATCGCAACTAAATCACAGGAGAAACGTCTCTTTCAAACTGCTCCGCTGTGTTTTCGTTCTCCTTCGGAAGTTGCATCTATGTTTAGATTCAGCGAGTTAGAAACACGTTTCTCCAAATAGCGTCGTTTGGATATTCCTGAGTGAATGGGAGTATAGGGTGTAATGAGAAATATCGGGCTCTAAAATAAAAACGGAGCTATGTAGCAGAATGATTGTCAAGGTGTATATTCAACTTAGGGAGTTAAACAATTGTGTGAATGTACCAGTTCACTAACCCTTTCTTTGGAGAATCTGGAAAGAGATATTTCCAGCCATATACAGGCTCCTAAAAATTAGCGATAAGATCGCGTCTAAACCACAGGACAAGCGTCTCTTTCAAACTGCTCTCTTATGTGTTCATTCCCCTTTGGAAGTTTCATCCATGTTTAGATTCAGCGAGTTAGAAACAGGTTCCTGCTAAAAGCTGCGTTTGGATATTCCTGGGTTATTGGAAGTATAGTGTGTAATGAGAATTATCTGGCTCTAAAACAAAACCGGAGCTATGTAGAAGAATGATTGTCAAGGGGTGTATTCAACTTACAGAGTTAAACAATTGTGTGAATGTAGCAGTTGAAAAACCCTTTCCTTGGAGAATGTGGAAAGAGATATTTCCAGCCATATACATTCTCTAAAGATTTAGCTTTAAGATCCCGTCTAAACCACAGGAGAAACGTCTCTTTCAAACTGCTGTGCTCTGTTTTCGTTCACCTTAAGAAGTTGCATCTATGTTTAGATTCAGCGAGTTAGAATCACGTTTCTTCTAAAACCTGCGTTTGGATATTCCTGAGTGAATGGGAGTATAGGGTGTAATGAGAAATATCTGGCTCTAAAAAAAAAATGGAGCTATGTAGCTGAATGATTGTCAAGATGTATCCTCAACATATAGAGTTAAACAGATGTGTGAATATAGCAGTTCAGAAACCCTTTTTGGAGAATCTGAAAAGAGATATTTCCAGCCATATACAGTCTCATAAAAATTTTCTTTAAGATCGGATCTAAACGACAGGAGAAACGTCTCTTTCAAACTGCTCTGCTCTGTGTTCGTTCACCTTAGGAAGTTGCATGTATGTTTCAATTCAGCGAGTTAGAAACACGTTTCTCCAAATAGCGGCGTTTGGATATTCCTGAGTGAATGGGAGTTTAGGGTGCAATGAGAAATATCGGGCTCTAAAACAAAAACGAAGCTATGTAGCGGAACGATTGTCAATGTGTATATTCAACATAGAGAGGTACACAGATATGTGAATGTAGCGTTTCAGAAAGCCCTTCTTTGGAGAATCTGGAAAGAGATATTTCCAGCCGTATACAGGCTGCTAAGAATTAGCGGTAAGATCGCGTCTAAACCACAGGAGAATCGTCTCTTTAAACTGCTCTATTATGTGTTCGTTCACCTTCGGAAGTTGCATCTATGTTTACATTCAGCGAGGTGGAAACACGTTTCTTCTAAAAGCTGAGTTTGTATATTCCTGAGTGAATAGGAATAATTTGTGGAATCAGAAATATCTGGCTCTAAAACAAAAGCGGAGCTATGTAGCAGAATGATTGTCAAGGTGTATATTAAACTTACAGAGTTAAACAAATGTGTGAATGTATCAGTTCACTAAAGCTTTCTTTGGAGAATCTGGAAAGAGTTATTTCCAGCCATATACAGGCTCCCCAGAATTAGCTTTAAGATCGCATCCAAATCACAGGAGAAACGTCTCTTTCAAACTGCTCCGCTGTGTTTTCGTTCAGCTTCGGATGTTGCATCTATGTTTAGATTCAGCGAGTTAGAAACACGTTTCTCCAAAAAGCAGCGTTTGGATATTCCTGAGTGAATGGGAGTATAGGGTTTAATGAGAAATATCGGGCTGTAAAACAACGGAGCTATGTAGCAGAATGATTGCCAATGTGTATAGTAAACTTGGAGAGTTAAACACTTGTGTGTATGTAGCAGTTGACTAACCCTTTCTTTGGAGAATCTGGAAAGAGATATTTTCAGCCATATACAGGCTACAAGAATTAGCTTTAAGATCGCATCTAAATCACAGGAGAAACGTCTCTTTGAAACTGCTCTGCTGTGTTTGGTTCACATTAGGAAGTTGCATCTATGTTTAGATTCAGCGAGTTAGAAACACGTTCCTCGAAAAAGCTGCGTTTTGATATTCCTGAGTGAATGGAAGTATAGGGTTTAATGAGAAATATCTGGCTTTAAAACAAAAACGGAGCTATGTAGCAGAATGCTGGTCAACGTGTTTATTAAACATACAGTGTTAAACAATTCTGTGAACGTCGCAGTTCACTAACACTTTCTTTGGAGAATCTGGAAAGAGATATTTCCAGCCATATACAGACTCTTAAGAATTAGCTTTAAGATCGCATCTAAATCATACGAGAAATGT
>NW_022445610.1:523-2741 GCF_009761245.1 Sapajus apella | reverse complement strand
TTTCTGAACTGCTACATTCACACATCTGTTTAACTCTGTAAGTTGAATACACAGCTTGACAATCATTCTGCTACATAGCTCCGTTTGTGTTTTAGAGCAAGATGTTTCTCATTACACCCTATACTCCAATTCACTCAGGTGTATCCAAACGCAGCTTTTACAAGAAACGTATTTCTAAATCGCTGAATGTAAACATAGATGCAACTTCCTAAGGTGAATGAACACCCAGCAGAGCTGTTTTAGGGAGACGTGTCTACTCTGGTTTATACGCGATCTTACTGCTGATTCTTTTGAGCCTGTATATGGCTGGAAATATCTCTTTCCAGATTCTCGAAAGAAAGGGGTTCTGAACTGCTACATTCCCACATTGTTTAACTCTGTAAGTTGAATACACAGCTTGACAATCATTCTGCTATATAGGTCCGTTTTTGTTTTACAGCCAGATATTTCTCATTACACCCTATACTCCCATTCACTCAGTAGTATCCAAACCCAGCTTTTACAAGAAACGTGTTTCCAACTCACTGAATCTAAACATAGATGCAACTTCCTGAGGTGAACGAATACACAGCAGAGCAGTTTGAAAGAGACATTTCTCGACTGAGATCCAAGATGGCCATAAGGAAGAGCTCAGGATTGCAGCTCCCAGTGAAAGCGCAGAGGGTGAATGGACGCCGCGTTTTTATTGCCCACAGGCTAGGAAATTCCCAGACGGTGAAGCTCCTCGGTCGCCAGTGTGGCTGTTTCGGCCATCACCGCTGTGCCGGCTGGCACTGCTCCTTGCCCGGCGTGGCTGCTTTATCAGCGCCACGGAGCCACGGTTCTCCATACAAAATACACCGGTCTGGGTGCCCTCTTGGCTGGCGATTGAAGCCACGGGAAGTCGCCCATTTACCAGTTCAAAAAGTGGACTGAGCAGAGAGACAGGACAGTATATTCCAGGGCCAAAAAAAAAAGTGCCACAAACCTCAGTGCCGCTGTTTAAGCCAGCGCAGTGAGTGGTCGCAGCGGAAAACAAACAGACCTCCACGCCTCTTCAACAGGCGACTGGAACACCAACTTAAAAAAGACTCTGAGGCAGGGAGCCAGGCTATCAGGCTCGGCTGGCCCCATCCCTACAAAAGAACAGCAACCAGAAACTCTGGATTGAGAGTTTCACAGCAAGCACAGCTGAACCCGGGACGGTCCAGCTCTGTGGGGGAGGGGCGTTTGCCATTACCGAGGCAGCCTGACAAGACAGAGGTAGTCGGCCAATGCTGAGGTAGCCTGCCGTTGCAACCCGCCATTGCTGAGGCAGCCCACTGTTGCCAAGGCAACCCGCCACAGCAGAGAGAGTCCGCTTCAACAGAGGCGGGCCACCATCGCCAAAGCAGTTCTAACTACACCCATATAAACAGGACTGCAGGGAAGTTCCCTTGGCAGCGGGGCGGAGCCCAGAGCAGCTCGGCAAAGCCTCTATAGACCGACAGTGACTAGGCTGCCTCCTTGCTGGGCAGGGCAGGTCTGAAGGAAAAAAAAAAAGGCAGAAGCATAACAGAAACTCATAAATAAAGGCCTAAATCCCTGGGACAGAGCACCTGGGAACAAAAAGCAGTTTATGAGTTCTGCGCAGCAGACCGAAACGTACCTGCCCAGCAGCTCTGAATGAACAACAGAGCTCACAGCTAACCATTTGAGCTCCTATAAAGAAGAGACCGTCTCCTTAGCAGCTCTCTGACCCCTATATCTCCAAAGAGACACCTCATAAAAGAGAGATCAGATTGACACTAGGCGTGTATCCTTCTGGGACAAAGATAGCAGAAGAAGAAAACTGGTAACAACCCTTACTGTTCAGCAGCTGCTGCAGGTGAAACCCAGGCAAGCAGAGCCTGGAGTGAACCTCAGCAGGCCTACACCAGAGGGGCCAGGCTGTCAGAAGGAAAACCAAGAAACAGAAATAGCCTCATCATCAACAAATAGAACGTATATCTGAAATATTTGAGACCCAATCTGAAAGCCAGCAACTACAAAGCCGACAGGTGGATAAATCCTTAAAGATGGGAAGAAACCAGAGCAAAAAGGATGAAAACACCCGAAACCAGAACACCTCTCCTCCTACAAGGGATCACAACTCCTCACCAGCAAGGGAACAAGGTTGGAGGGGGAATGAGTGTGGTGAAATGACAGAATCAGACTTCAGAAGGTGGGTAGTAAGAAACTTCTGCGAACTTAAAGAACA
>NW_022445610.1:0-513 GCF_009761245.1 Sapajus apella | reverse complement strand
GAGACTCAACAAGAAAAGAAAACTTCAGGCCAATATCCATGATGAACATAGATGCAAAAATCTTCAATAAAATACTGACAAGCTGATTGCAACAGCACATCAAAAAGCTTACCCACCATGATCATGTAGGCTTCATCCCGGGGATGCAAGGCTGGTTCAATATACACAAGTCTATAAACGTAATTCACCACATAAACAGAACCAAGGACAAAAACCACATGATTATCTCAATTGATGCAGAGAAGGCCTTTGACAAAATTCAACAGCCTTTTATGCTGAAAACCCTCACTAAGCTAGGATCGATGGAACGTATCACAAAATAATAAAAGCTATTTATGACAAACCAACAGCCAATATCATACTGAATGGGCAAAAACTGGCAGCATTCCCCTTGAAATGTGGCACCAGACAAGGATGCCCTCTCTCACCACTGCTATTCAATATAGTATTAGAAGTTCTAGCCAGAGAACGTAAAGGACCTCTTCAAGGAGAACTACAAGCCACTGCTCAACG
>NW_022445609.1:0-2742 GCF_009761245.1 Sapajus apella | reverse complement strand
TCCCTTAGTCTGCCATACTCTGGAGTAATTCTGTCCCTGCTTGAATGTGATCTCCTTCAGGCAAAATCTGGGTCTCCTTCCTCTTGGGTGCCCACCCTGGCCTGTCTGTCCCACACTAGCTGCTCAATGAAGGCCGGGCCATGTAGAGTATGGGTTTGAGGCATCCCAAGACTTGGAGTTGTAGAAGATGTGAGTGAGAAGCCTTGGAATGCTCTGCCCATCAGGAAATGTGTCTATCCCAGAGTTCAGCTGAGAAGCTGTGCTCCCTCTGAAGCCAGTGCTCAGAGCTCCCCTACAAGCTTGGATGGCCAAGTACATTGGCTCAATATTTGCCTTGAGTAGCTGGGTGCAGTGGCTCCAGCCACTGTTGGATCTGTAATCCTAGCACTTTGAGAGGCTGAGGTGGGTATTCAGAATATGATACACGTAATATCTGAAATGTTTTGAGTGTAACACAAAATTTGAAAGCAACTTTTAAAATTAGATGTAATTCCATTACATCAATATAAAAAATTCCCTCATGGCAAAACACGGTAAGCAAAGTCAAGGGACAAACAACAAACTTAAAAGAAACAGTATAAGTCATATCACTAAGAGCTAATATAGCTAAATTGCTTAATATAGCTAAAGCTCCTACATATCAATAATAAAACAGTAACCACATAACAGAAAAATAGGTAGCATATAGGAACAGTGAGCACTCAGAAAAAGAATTACAAATGACTCATTCACATGAAAAGATGTCCAAACTCTGTAGTAAGAGATATATAAGTTAAAAATCAGAATAAAATAACATTTTCACCAATCAGATAAACTCTATTAGCACTCTGTACTGTTGAGTGTATAAGGAAACAGACACACTAAAACTTTGTTGGTGAAAGTATATACCGACAAAATGTTAATGGAGAACAATTTGGAAATGTGGAAGATGATGTATTTACATGTGTGTATTATGTACTTCAGCACTGATATAACAGGAAAAGTGGCGGGGACTACTAAAGCATGTTACATTCAGTCGATGGAGAGAATGCTCTACAGCCATCACAAAGAATGAGGCAGTTCCATAAGCACCAAGATGAAGTGATCTTTTAGATACCCAGAACAGCAGATCTTTTTCCTTGTTGGCTTCACTACTGGTAGTCATCTTTTGTAAGGTAATGCAGAACATCTAATTCAAGAATATGACCTCCCATAAATATTGAAGAATTCAAAGCTACCAATTGGGGAAAGAGCTTTTTATAAAGCAGTGTAAAAATCTACAAATTACCTAGAACACAGAACATCCTGCAGAAAACTGTAACTAAAAACATCCAAAATGGAATTCTTTACTGCACTTGCACACTCACCTGTCTCATCATCCTACCAAATCTGCTTCTTTTCCTCCTCAGACAACCCCAGGTAACAGCACAGAGAGCCCAGACAGCCTTAAACTCCATGTGCGCTCATGATGCTAAAAACAGCCAGAGAGTGATTAACTCATGAATCCCCAAGTGCGTTCTCAGATCATCCACAGGGACCAAAAAGCAGAGAACTTTTCCAAATGCACAGAAACAGAAGCAGAAAGCAACTGATTTAATCAAGACACCACAGAGATTAAAGGTAAGCATCTACTTACCACGTGAATGAGTGTTTTTCTCATTTTTATCTCTGTCTTAACCAACTATACAAAATTCCTATGAACTGAGAAAAGGTTTCGTATACTCCCTTGTCAAGTCAGAGGTACTAGATTAACTGAATCCATAACTGCTAAACTATGAAACACAACTAAAGGCTAAGCTATGAAGCCTCAGTTTTATTTCAGGCAACCTCCTGACATAAACACAATCTAGATAAAAAATAAAGCTCAACAACATAGACGCATCCCCAGAAAATCACACAGAACACCAACACATACAAAGGTGGGCCTGCTTCCTATTGACAGCACTGTCAAGCTTTCTCTGGTAAATGAAAGCCAGGAAGCTCATCCCTGAACAGGACACAGGGGGATGAATACAAGAACAAGGAAGCCCTTCTATGAAGAGAGTTTGGAGCATGTCTCTGTGTGTATATGTACTCACATTTTAGTCTCTTAGGTGTGTGAAAGGAAAATAAATCTTGGGGCCCCTAAATCACTAAGCTAAAGGGAAAAGCCAAGCTGGGAACTGCTTAGAAACAACCTGCCTGTCACTGCGATAGATGCATAACTGACTGCCTCCTTTGGAAAGGCTAATCAAAAACTCAAAGAATGGGCCGGGCGCGGTGGCTCAAGCCTGTAATCCCAGCACTTTGGGAGGCCGAGGCGGGTGGATCACGAGGTCAAGAGATCGAGACCATCCTGGTCAACATGGTGAAACCCCGTCTCTACTAAAAATACAAAACATTAGCTGGGCATGGTGGCGCGTGCCTGTAATCCCAGCTACTCAGGAGGCTGAGGCAGGAGAATTGCCTGAACCCAGGAGGCGGAGGTTGCGGTAAGCCGAGATCGCGCCATTGCACTCCAGCCTGGGGTAACATGAGTGAAACTCCGTCTCAAAAAAAAAAAAAAAAAAAACTCACAGAATGCAAGGATTCCTCTCTCTCACCTATCTGTGACCCAGAAGCTCCTTCCAGCTTCAAGTCTCCTTCCTGGCTTTGCTTCAGGTTGTCCTGCCTTTCCGGACACAACCATTGTACTTCTTACATACATTGGCTGATGTCTCACATCTCCCTAAAATGTGTAAAATGAAGCTGTGTCCCGATCACCCTGGGCACATGTCATCAGGA
>NW_022445608.1:546-2742 GCF_009761245.1 Sapajus apella | reverse complement strand
TGCATGTGAGATGGGTTTCCTGGATACAGCACACTGATGGGTTTTGTCTTTTTATCCAATTTGCCAGTCTGTGTCTTTTGATTGGGGCATTTAGTCCATTTACATTTAGGGTTAATATTGTTATGTGTGAATTTGATACTGCCATTTTGGTGCTAGCTGGCTGTTTTGCCCTTTAGTTGAGCTGGTACTTGTTGTTCCTTTATATGTGTAGAGCCTCTTTCAGGAGCTTTTGTAGAGCTGGCCTGGTGGTGACGAAATCTCTGAGTACTTGCATGTTCCCAAAGGATTTTATTTTTCCTTCACTTATGAAGCTTAGTTTGGCTGGATAGGAGATTCTGGGTTGAAAGGTCTTTTCTTTAAGGATGTTGAATATTGGCCCCCATTCTCTTCTGGCTTGTAGGGTTTCTGCTGAGAGATCTGCTGTGAGTCTGATGGGCTTCCCTTTGTGGGTAACCCGACCTTTCTCTCTGGCTGCCCTTAGTATTTTCTCCTTCATTTCGACCCTGGTGAATCTGACGATTATGTGCCTTGGGGTTGCTCTTCTTGACGAATATCTTTGTGGTGTTCTCTGTATTCCCTGGACTTGAATGTTTGCCTGCCTTGCTAGGTTGGGGAAGTTTTCCTGGATAATATCCTGAAAAGTATTTTCCAGCTTGGATTCATTCTCTTCGTTGCATTCGGGTACGCCTATCAAACGTAGATTAGGTCTTTTCACATAGTCCCACATTTCTTGGAGACTTTGTTCATTCCTTTTTACCCTTTTTTCTCCAGTCTTGCCTTCCCATTTTATTTCATTGAGTTGATCTTTGACCTTTCTTCTGCTTGGTCAATTCGGCTGTTGATACTTGTGCATGCTTCACGAAGTTCTCGTGTTGCGTTTTTCAGCTCCATCAATTCACTTATATTCCTTTCTATTTTGTCCATTCTTGTTAGCATTTCGTCAAATCTTTTTTCAAGGTTCTTAGTTTCTTTGCATTTGGTTAGAACATGTTCTTTAAGTTCACAGAAGTTTCTTACTACCCACCTTCTGAAGTCTGATTCTGTCATTTCATCACACTCGTTCTCCATCCAACCTTGTTCCCTTGCTGGTGAGGAGTCGTGATCCCTTTTAGGAGGAGAGGTGTTCTGGTTTCGGGTGTTTTCATCCTTTTTGCGCTGGTTTCTTCCCATCTTTAAGGATTTATCCACCTGTCGACTTTGTAGTTGCTGGCTTTCAGATTGGGTCTCAAATCTTTCAGATTGACGTTCTGTTTGTTGATGATGAGGTTATTTCTGTTTCTTGGTTTTCCTTCTGACAGTCTGGCCCCTCTGCTGTAGGTCTGCTGAGGATGCTTGAGTTCTTCACAACTTTCACAAGTGTTGTGATATGGAAAAATGTTAAGAATCTGCTGGATAAGCCGGGTGCGAGTCCCAGCTACTTGGAAGGCTGAGGCGGGAGGATTGCTTGAGCCCAGGAGTTCAAGGCAGCTTGTGCATCATAGTGTGACCCCATCTCTACAAACCATCAGACAAACAAACGATCAAACAAACAGGCTGCTTGATAAGGCCATTGGTACTCACAGTTGACAGCCCTCTAACTACTTATGTCCGGTCCTCGGATCTGAGCAAGTCTTACCTTAAGTGCAAATAGAATGGGGTCTCCTGGTGGGGAGAAGAGAAAGAACCCTGAGGTTGCCAGGGGTGTGTCTGGGTGTGCACACGCACACACATGCACTTAAAGAAACAAATCATTCCAGAAGTCCAAGTTACCAAGGTCAATGTAGTATATAACCCCAATGCCCTGGACATTATGCCAAGCTGCCCTTCCTCCAAGTTCAGTGAGAGCCCGAGGCATCAGTCATGATGTCAGATAACCCAACAGGTAGTAAACAGCTGGAAAAAGTACCTTAAAGGCAGCCAGTGAGCACGGGCTGATGGGAAATGAGGTATATGTAGCATAACACGCTTCGACAGATCTTATCTGCTATTAATAAAATTGCATTTTCTCATCCATCTTGTTGTGAACAATCTTTTTTTTTTTTTTTTTTTTTTTCTGGAGACGGAGCTTAGCTCTTGTTACCCAGGCTGGAGTGCAATGGCGCGATCTCGGCTCACCGCAACCTCCGCCTCCTGGGTTCAGGCAATTCTCCTGCCTCAGCCTCCTGAGTAGCTGGGATTACAGGTATGCGCCACCATGCCCAGCTAATGTTTTGTATT
>NW_022445608.1:0-446 GCF_009761245.1 Sapajus apella | reverse complement strand
CTGGAGTGCAATGGCGCGATCTCGGCTCACCGCAACCTCCGCCTCCCAGGTTCAGGCAATTCTCCTGCCTCAGCCTCCTGAGTAGCTGGGATTACAGGCACGCGCCACCATGCCCAGCTAATGTTTTGTATTTTTAGTAGAGACGGGGTTTCACCATGTTGACCAGGATGGTCTCGATCTCTTGACCTCGTGATCCACCCGCCTTGGCCTCCCAAAGTGCTGGGATTACAGGCTTGAGCCACCGCGCCCGGCCTGTTGTGAACAATCTTATTCTTCTCAAATAAAACCCGTAATGAGCCCTGTCATCCAACTCTTGACAGAGCTTATCATCTTCTAGGGTTTGAAGTTCTGTCAGAAGATTTCCCCTGAGCTTGTAGCTGATCACTGAAAAAACCAAGGACTTGTTCCTCTGAGTACGGAGGGCAACACGGGGAGTCAGAGGTGAA
>NW_022445607.1:0-2742 GCF_009761245.1 Sapajus apella | reverse complement strand
GGTTTGTTAAAATGCATCAATTGAAAAACCTTCACAGACTTAATCCTTTTTCTCCAATTAGCTAACCAGGGATCCCTCTAAGTTTAAATGAAGAGTCCTCTATTACCTTGGTGAGGTTGCTACATCAAGTGAAAGTAAAAGAGGTATCTCTTATCTTAACTATGAGAATCACTGGCTTTCCTAAATTTTCCATGGTGTGTTTCTAGATTCTAACAGAAGGTGTGACTGATGTAAGTTCAGGGGGAAGACTCTAATCTGACCAATTGGTTGTATGTCTCAACTCCAAATAGCTGCCTGTCCTATAGAGCACTTAGGGGAAAGATTGTACCCTGCGCCAAACATGGGCTCATTTGATGGTCATAGTGTGAAGCAAGAACATTCACTATGTGGAGATTTAGCATTACTTTGAAATTTACAATCACTTATGTGTTAATCTATTTTGTTGTGATTTGAGAGAATATGTGAGATTTGGTAATTTATAAAGAAGAGATATTAATTTCTCACAGTTTGGGAAGCTGGGAAGTTCAAGATCAAGGCAGTGACAGGTTTGGTGTCTGGCAAGTGCCTGGTCCCTGCTTCCAAGTTGGTGCCTTCAATGCTGCAGCCTCTGGTGGGAAAAACAGAGTTTCTCACATGGCCGAAGAGCAGAGGCAGAGAGCTGCGGAGTGCATTGGCTCATGCCTGTAATGCCCGCACTTTGGGAGGCCTAGGCAGGCAGAACACTTGAAGCCAGTAGTTCAAAACCAACTTGGTGGCATGTGGCTATAGTCCCAGTTGCTTGGGAGACTGAAGTGAAAGGATCACTTGAGCCCCAGAAGCAGAGATGGCAGTGAGTCAAGACTGTGTCATTGCACTCCAGCCTGGGTGACAAACAAGATTCTGTCTCAACAAAAAGGAATGGAAAGCAGTGTGCGGGCATATACTCTCAAAAGCTCTTTTTCAGCCTGGCATGAATCCTTTCATTGGTGGAGGACTTGCCACCTAAAGACCTCCCATTAGGTTCCACCTCTCAGCACTGTTGCATGGATGATTGTGTATAACACATGAGGTTTGTGGAGACAAACAATTAAATAATAGTATTTGAGACTCACAGTCATAAGAGCTAATTAAAAGCCTAGAAATATCTTTGCTGCTTCTGCTGCTGTCTATGCCTGTGTTACAGCAAATATTCTCATATTCAGAATTATGGAAAGGAGATGGCTGGGAACAGTGTCTCCTACCTGTAATGATCACTTGAGCCCAGGTCTTTGAGACCAACCTGGGCAACATAGTGTGAGCTTGTGTCAAAAAGAAAAAAAGAAAAGCATATGAAAGGAAAACAAAGAAAAGAAGAAAATTATGGGGAGAAACCAGTGAACACTGTGGCTCACTGAAGTGGTCAGTTTCAACCAAGCTTATAACCAAGGTTCCTAAAGTCTGTAACCCTCCAGTGCCCAAAGAACTGTGTTGGTACTGAGATAAGGTTGTCTGGGGTAAGAAACTTCAAAATATGATCACCTTAAAAGTAACACCCCCTTCAATGTACTAAGTGCCTACAAAAAAAGAATAAAAAACAATGGACTCCTGCACAGCAGCATAGATAATTTTTAAAAAAGGACATAAAAAGTTGGGGAGATGGGGAAAAAAGAGAAAGAAAAGTAAAACTAAATCATAGATTTAAGGAGAAGACCAACACATCAAATCAGAACAGAAGTTCCTAATTTGCAACTTCCAGTTGACAATACAAAATTTACCAAAAGAATCTACACAAAAGATTAAAAGGTAATGGTTGACTTTTCTTTCTCTGTAACTTGGATGATGATTGAACATGAGCATCTATTAAAATGCATCAATTGGAAAACTTTCATACATTTAATCTTTTGCTTTTAATGAGTTAACCAATGATCCCTCTGATTTTAAATGATGAATCCGGCCAGGCACAGTGGCTCACGCTCGGCTAATTTTGTATTTTTAGTAGAGATGGGGTTTCTCCATCCTAGCACTTTGGGAGGCTGAGACAGGCAGAACATCTGAGGTCAGGAGTTTGAGACCAACCTGACCAACATGGGGAAACCCCATCTCTACTAAAACACAAAATTAGCCAGGCCTGGTGGCACATGCCGGTATTCCCAGCTACTTGGGAGGCTGAGGGAAGATAACCCCTTGAACCCAGGAGGCGGAAGGTCTGTGAGCTGAGAACACACCATTGCACTCCAGCCTGGGTAACAAGAGAGAAACTCCATACAAAAATAAATAAATAAAATGAAAAATAAATGATGAATCCTCTATTACCTTTAATGATGTTACTAAACATAAAATGGATGTAAAAGAGGTATCCTTTGTCTTAACCATGAGAATCACTGGTTTCCCTAAATTTTCCAAGATGAGAGCACACACTGGGATGATATATAGAGAGAAAATTAAGAGATACAATAAGTAATATGCAATTAAATTAAGTCTTTTGTATTTTTAATAGCTTTACAAAATGGGATTCAATGGATGTTTCTGACCCCAGTGAAAAAAGATAATATGACTAAATATTAGTTAAAATAGGATACTCAAGTATTGAAACCCATGATGCAAGACCTAGCAGTGATTATCCCACTGTTTCTGGGTTCAACCCCAATTTTCTGTGCTCTTCCACTTTGAAAGAAGTATGACATCTCAGAGTGAATTGATGTCAGCTTTAATGGGGTGATCTCTCGCAATGTTACTCACATGGCTTACTCCATCCAATCAGCAAATGGTAAATATCAGGCTACT
>NW_022445606.1:0-2743 GCF_009761245.1 Sapajus apella | reverse complement strand
TTAATTTTCTGTCTGGTTGATCTGTCCAATATTGACAATGGGGTGTTCAAGTCTCCCACTATTGTTGTGTGGGAGTCTAACTCTCTTTGTAAGTCATTAGGAACTTGACTTATGTATCTGGATGCTCCTTATTGGCTGTGTATATATTTAGGATCATTAGCTCTTGTTGCATTGATCCTTTTACCATTATGTAAGGTCCTTCTTTGTCTCTTGATCTTTGTTGCTTTTTTGTAATTGCATTTTAGGTTTGGGGGTACATGTAAAGAACATGGAAATTGTTGCATAGGTATACATGTGACAGTGTGATTTGCTGCCTTCCTCCCCCTCACCTATATCTGGCATTTCTCCCCATGCCATCCCCCCCAACTCCCCACTCCCCGCTCTCCCTCCCCTATTTCCCCCCTACAGACTCCAGTGTGTAGTGGTCCCCTCTGTGTTTCCATGTGTTCTCATTGTTCAAAACCCACCTATAAGTGAGAACATGAAGAGTTTGATTTTCTGCTCCTGTGTCAATTTGCTGAGAATGATGGCTGCCAGGTTCATCCATATCCCTACAAACGACATGAACTCATGTTTTTTGATGGCTGCATAATATTCCATGGTGTACATATGCCACATTTTCCCTGTCCAGTCTATCATCGATGGGCATTTGGGTTGGTTCCAGGTCTTTGCTACTGTAAACTGTCCTGCAATGAACATTCGTGTGCATGTGTCCTTACAGTAGAATGATTTATAATCCTTTGGATATATACCCAGTAATGAGATTGCTGGGTCAAATGGAATTTCTATTTCTAGGTCCTCGAGGAAATCGCCACACTATCTTCCACAATGGTTGAACTAATTTACGCTCCCATCAGCAGTGTAAAAGTGTTCCTATTTCTCCATATCCTCTCCAGCATCTTTTGTCTCCAGATTTTTTAATGATCACCATTCTAACTGGTGTGAGATGGTATCTCAATGTAGTTTTGATTTGCATTTCTCTAATGACCAGTGATAATGAGCATTTTTTCATATGTTTGTTGGCCTCATGTATGTCTTCTTTTGTGAAGTGTCTGTTCATATTCTTGGCCCACTTTTGAATAGGGTTTTTAATTTTTTTTCTTGTAAATCTGTTTTAGTTCTTTGTAAATTCTGGATATCAGCCTTTGTCAGAAGGGGAAACTGCAAAAATTTTTTCCCATTCTGTTTGTTGCCGATTCACTCTAATGACTGTTTCTTTTGCCATGCAGAAGCTGTGGAGTTTGATTACGTCCCATTTGTCTATTTCAGCTTTTGTTGCCAATACTTTTGGTGTTTTGGTCATGAAGTCCTTGCCTACACCTATGTCCTGAATGGTTTTGCCTAGATTTTCTTCTAGAGTTTTTATGGTGTTAGGTCTTATGTTTAAGTCTTTAATCCATGTGGAGTTAATTTTACTGTAAGGTGTCAGGAAGGGGTCCAGTTTCTGCTTTCTGCACATGGCTAGCCAGTTTTCCCAACACCATTTATTAAACAGGGAATCCTTTCCCCATTGCTTGTTTTTGTCAGGTTTGTCAAAGATCGGATGGTTGTAGATCTGTTGTGTTGCCCCTGAGGCCTCTGTTCTGTTCCATTGGTCTCTATCTCTGTTTTGGTACCAGTACCATGCTGTTTTGATTACTGTACCCTTGTAGTATAGTTTGAAGTCCAGTAATGTGATGTCTCCCACTTTGTTCTTTTGCTTAGTATTGTCTTGCCTATGCTGGCTCTCTTTTGGTTCCATATGAAGTTTAAGGCATTTTTTTCCAGTTATTTGAAGAAGGTCATTGGTACCTTGATGGGGATAGCACTGAATCTGTAAATTACTTTGGGCACTATGGCCATTTTCACGATATTGATTCTTCCTAACCATGAACATGGAATGCTCCTCCATCTGTTTGTGTCCTCTCTTATTTCCTAGAGCAGTGGTTTGTAGTTCTCTTTGAAGAGGTCCATTACGTTCCTTGTTAGTTTTCTTCCTAGGTATTTTATTCTTTTTGTAGCAATTGTGAATGGCAGTTCATTCTTGATTTGGCTCTAAGTCTGTTATGGGTGTATAGGAATGCTTGTGATTTTTGCACACTGATTTTGTATCCTGAGACTTTGCTGAAGTTGCTTATCAGTTTCATGAGATTTTGGGCTGAGACAATGAGGTCTTCTAGATATACAATCATGTCATCTGCAAATAAAGACAATTTGACTTCTTCCTTTATTATTTGAATACCCTTTATTTCTTTTTCTTGCCTGATTGCTCTAGCTGGAAATTCCAGTACTATATTGAATAAGAGTGGTGAGAGAGGGCATCCTTGTCTCATGCCAGATTTCAAGGGAATGCTTTCATGTTTCCCCCATTCAGTATGATATTGCCTGTTGGTTTGTCATAAACAGCTTTTATTATTTTTAGATATGTTCCATCAATACCTACTTTATTGAGGATTTTTAGCATAAAGGCTGTTGAATTTTGTCAAAGGCCTTCTCTGCATCAGTTGAGATAATCATGTGGTTTTTGTCTTTGGTTCTGTTTATGTGGTGAATTACGTTTATGGACTTGCGTATGTTGAACCAGCCTTGCATCCCCGGGATGAAGCCTAATTGATCATGGTGGATAAGCTTTTTGATGTGTTATTGCAATTGGCTTGCCAGTATTTTATTGGAGATATTCGCATCTATGTTTGTCATGGATATTGTCCTGAAGTTTTCTTTTCTTGTTGAGTCTCTGCCGGGTTTTGGTATCAAGATGATGTTG
>NW_022445605.1:0-2743 GCF_009761245.1 Sapajus apella | reverse complement strand
TTAATTTTCTGTCTGGTTGATCTGTCCAATATTGACAATGGGGTGTTCAAGTCTCCCACTATTGTTGTGTGGGAGTCTAACTCTCTTTGTAAGTCATTAGGAACTTGACTTATGTATCTGGATGCTCCTTATTGGCTGTGTATATATTTAGGATCATTAGCTCTTGTTGCATTGATCCTTTTACCATTATGTAAGGTCCTTCTTTGTCTCTTGATCTTTGTTGCTTTTTTGTAATTGCATTTTAGGTTTGGGGGTACATGTAAAGAACATGGAAATTGTTGCATAGGTATACATGTGACAGTGTGATTTGCTGCCTTCCTCCCCCTCACCTATATCTGGCATTTCTCCCCATGCCATCCCCCCCAACTCCCCACTCCCCGCTCTCCCTCCCCTATTTCCCCCCTACAGACTCCAGTGTGTAGTGGTCCCCTCTGTGTTTCCATGTGTTCTCATTGTTCAAAACCCACCTATAAGTGAGAACATGAAGAGTTTGATTTTCTGCTCCTGTGTCAATTTGCTGAGAATGATGGCTGCCAGGTTCATCCATATCCCTACAAACGACATGAACTCATGTTTTTTGATGGCTGCATAATATTCCATGGTGTACATATGCCACATTTTCCCTGTCCAGTCTATCATCGATGGGCATTTGGGTTGGTTCCAGGTCTTTGCTACTGTAAACTGTCCTGCAATGAACATTCGTGTGCATGTGTCCTTACAGTAGAATGATTTATAATCCTTTGGATATATACCCAGTAATGAGATTGCTGGGTCAAATGGAATTTCTATTTCTAGGTCCTCGAGGAAATCGCCACACTATCTTCCACAATGGTTGAACTAATTTACGCTCCCATCAGCAGTGTAAAAGTGTTCCTATTTCTCCATATCCTCTCCAGCATCTTTTGTCTCCAGATTTTTTAATGATCACCATTCTAACTGGTGTGAGATGGTATCTCAATGTAGTTTTGATTTGCATTTCTCTAATGACCAGTGATAATGAGCATTTTTTCATATGTTTGTTGGCCTCATGTATGTCTTCTTTTGTGAAGTGTCTGTTCATATTCTTGGCCCACTTTTGAATAGGGTTTTTAATTTTTTTTCTTGTAAATCTGTTTTAGTTCTTTGTAAATTCTGGATATCAGCCTTTGTCAGAAGGGGAAACTGCAAAAATTTTTTCCCATTCTGTTTGTTGCCGATTCACTCTAATGACTGTTTCTTTTGCCATGCAGAAGCTGTGGAGTTTGATTACGTCCCATTTGTCTATTTCAGCTTTTGTTGCCAATACTTTTGGTGTTTTGGTCATGAAGTCCTTGCCTACACCTATGTCCTGAATGGTTTTGCCTAGATTTTCTTCTAGAGTTTTTATGGTGTTAGGTCTTATGTTTAAGTCTTTAATCCATGTGGAGTTAATTTTACTGTAAGGTGTCAGGAAGGGGTCCAGTTTCTGCTTTCTGCACATGGCTAGCCAGTTTTCCCAACACCATTTATTAAACAGGGAATCCTTTCCCCATTGCTTGTTTTTGTCAGGTTTGTCAAAGATCGGATGGTTGTAGATCTGTTGTGTTGCCCCTGAGGCCTCTGTTCTGTTCCATTGGTCTCTATCTCTGTTTTGGTACCAGTACCATGCTGTTTTGATTACTGTACCCTTGTAGTATAGTTTGAAGTCCAGTAATGTGATGTCTCCCACTTTGTTCTTTTGCTTAGTATTGTCTTGCCTATGCTGGCTCTCTTTTGGTTCCATATGAAGTTTAAGGCATTTTTTTCCAGTTATTTGAAGAAGGTCATTGGTACCTTGATGGGGATAGCACTGAATCTGTAAATTACTTTGGGCACTATGGCCATTTTCACGATATTGATTCTTCCTAACCATGAACATGGAATGCTCCTCCATCTGTTTGTGTCCTCTCTTATTTCCTAGAGCAGTGGTTTGTAGTTCTCTTTGAAGAGGTCCATTACGTTCCTTGTTAGTTTTCTTCCTAGGTATTTTATTCTTTTTGTAGCAATTGTGAATGGCAGTTCATTCTTGATTTGGCTCTAAGTCTGTTATGGGTGTATAGGAATGCTTGTGATTTTTGCACACTGATTTTGTATCCTGAGACTTTGCTGAAGTTGCTTATCAGTTTCATGAGATTTTGGGCTGAGACAATGAGGTCTTCTAGATATACAATCATGTCATCTGCAAATAAAGACAATTTGACTTCTTCCTTTATTATTTGAATACCCTTTATTTCTTTTTCTTGCCTGATTGCTCTAGCTGGAAATTCCAGTACTATATTGAATAAGAGTGGTGAGAGAGGGCATCCTTGTCTCATGCCAGATTTCAAGGGAATGCTTTCATGTTTCCCCCATTCAGTATGATATTGCCTGTTGGTTTGTCATAAACAGCTTTTATTATTTTTAGATATGTTCCATCAATACCTACTTTATTGAGGATTTTTAGCATAAAGGCTGTTGAATTTTGTCAAAGGCCTTCTCTGCATCAGTTGAGATAATCATGTGGTTTTTGTCTTTGGTTCTGTTTATGTGGTGAATTACGTTTATGGACTTGCGTATGTTGAACCAGCCTTGCATCCCCGGGATGAAGCCTAATTGATCATGGTGGATAAGCTTTTTGATGTGTTATTGCAATTGGCTTGCCAGTATTTTATTGGAGATATTCGCATCTATGTTTGTCATGGATATTGTCCTGAAGTTTTCTTTTCTTGTTGAGTCTCTGCCGGGTTTTGGTATCAAGATGATGTTG
>NW_022445604.1:0-2743 GCF_009761245.1 Sapajus apella | reverse complement strand
ACACCATGACAATCATTCAGCTACATAGCTCCGTTTTTGTTTTAGAAACCGATATTTCTCATTACACCCTATACTCCCATTCACTCAGGAATATCCAAATGCCGCTATTTGGAGAAACGTGTTTCTAACTCGTTCAATCTAAACATAGATGCAACTCCCGAAGGTGAACGAACACACAGCAGAGCAGTTTGAAAGAAACGTTTTTCCTGTGATTTAGATGCGATCTTAAAGCTAATTCTTATGAGCCTGTATATGGCAGGAATTATCTCTTTCCAGATTCTCCAAAGAAAGTGTTTCTGAACTGCTACATTAACACATATGTTAAACTCTGTGAGTTGAAGATACACCTTGACAATCATTCCGCTACATAGCTCCGTTTTTGTTTTAGAGCCAGATATTTCTCATTAAACCCTATAAGCCCATTCACTCAGGAATATCCAAAGGCCGCTTTTCGGAGAAACGTGTTTCTAACTGGCTGAATCTAAACATAGATGCAAATTCTGAAGGTGAACGAACACACAGCAGAGCTGTTTGAAACAGACGATTCTCCTGTGGTTTAGACGCGATCTTAAAATGAATTCTTAAGATTCTGTATATGGCTGGAAATATCTCTTTCCAGATTCTCCAAAGAATGGTTTTCTGAACTGTTACATTCACATATCTGTTTACGTCTCTAAGTTGAATATGCACCTTGACAATCATTCTGCTACATAGCTGCGTTATTGTTTTAGAGCCCGATATTTCTCATTATTCCCTGTACTCCCATTCACTCAGGAATATCCAAACGCCGCTATTTGGAGAAACGTGATCCTAACTCGCTGAATCTAAACATAGATGCAACTTCCTAAGGTGAACGAACACAGAGCAGAGCAGTTTGAAAGAGACGTTTCTCCTGTGGTTTAGACGCGATCTTACTGCTTATACTTATGAGCCTGTTTATGGCTGGAAATATCTCTTTCCAGATTCTCCAAAGAAAGGGTTTCTGAATTGCTACATTCACACATCTGACTAACTCTGTAAGGTGAATACACACCTTGACAATCATTCTTCTACATATCCCCGTTTTTGTTTTAGAGCCACATATTTCTCATTACACCCTATACTCACAATAACCCAGGAATATCTAAAAGTAGCTTTTAGAAGAAACCTGTTTCTAACTCGCTGAATTTAAACATAGATGCAACTTCCTAATGTGATCCAAACACAGCATAACAGTTTGAAAGAGACGTTTCTCCTTTGGTTTACACGCGATCTTACCGTTAAATCTTATGAGCCTGTATATGGCTGGAGTTATCTCTTTCCAGATTATCCAAAGAAAGTGTTTCTGAACTGCTACATTCACACATCTGTATAATTCTGTAAGTTGAACATACACCTTGAAAATCATTCTACTACATAGCCCAGTTTTTGTTGTAGAGCCAGATATTTCTCATTAAACCGTATACTCCCATTAACTCAGGAATGTCCAAACGCAGCTTTTTGGAGAAACGTGTTTCTAACTCGCAGAATCTAAACATAGATGCAACTTCCTAAGGTGAATGAACACTCAGTGGAGCAGTTTGAAAGATACGTTTCTCGTATGATTTAGATGCGATCTTAAAGCCAATTCTTAAGAGTCTGTATATGGCTGGAAATATCTCTTTCCATGCTCTCCAAAGAAATGGTTAGTGAACTGCTACATTCACACAATTGTTTAACTCTGTAAGTTTAATATACACCTTGACAGTCATTCTAGCACATAGCTCCGCTTTTGTTTTAGAGCCAGGTATTTCTCATTTCACTCATTTTTCCCATTCACTCAGGAAAATATAAACGCAGCTTTTAGAAGAACCGTGTTTCTAACTCGCTGAACCTAAACATAGATACAACTTCCGAAGGTGCAAGAACACATAAGAGAACAGTTTGAAAGAGAGGATTCTCCTGTGGTTTAGACGCGATCTTAGCACTAATTCTTATGAGCCTGTATATGGCTGGAAATATCTTTTTCCAGATTCTTGAAAGAAAGGTTTTCAGAACTGCTACATTCACATATCTGTTTAACTCTCTAATTTGAATATACACCATGGCAATCATTCTGCTTCATAGCTCCGCTTTTGTTTTAGAGCCAGATATTTCTCATTACACTGTATACTCCCTTTCACTCAAGAATATCGACACGTAGCTTTTAGAAGAAACGTGTTTCTAACTAGCTCAATAGAAAAATAGATGCAACTTCCTAAGGTCAACGAACACACAGCAGAGCAGTTTGAAAGAGACGTTTCTCCTGTGGTTTAGACGCGATCTTACCGCTAATACTTATGAGCCTGTTTATGGCTGGAAATATCTCTTTCCAGATTCTCCAAAGAAAGGGTTTCTGAACTGCTACATTCACATATCTGTTTAACTCTATATGTTGAATATACACCTTGACAATCATTCTTCTACATAGCTCCGTTTTTGTTTTACAGCAGATATTTCTCATTGCACCCTATACTCCCAGTCACTCAGGAATATGCAAACGCAGAGTTTAGAAGAAACGTGTTTCTAACTCGCTGAATCTAAACATAGATGCAACTTCCTAAGGTGAACGAACACAGAGCAGAGCAGTTGGAAATAGACGTTTCTCCTGTGGCTTTGACTCGATCTTATAGCTAACTTATGTGAGCCTGTATATAGCTGGAAATACTCTTTCCAGATTCTCCAAGGAAAGGGTTTCAGAACTGCTACATTCACACATCTGTCTAACTCTGTAAGTTGAATACAC
>NW_022445603.1:0-2743 GCF_009761245.1 Sapajus apella | reverse complement strand
TGCAGAGGCCGGGCACTGGGGCTGGGGTTGTTGAGCTGGTGTGCCCAGGAGGTGAGATGAGCATGGACGGGAGGGCCTCTGCTGCTGGCTGCAGGGTGGCTGAGCCAAGCGGGGGGCTGGAGTTCTCCTACAGTGGTGGGGCTCTGTGCCACTCCCTCCTCCCCTCCCAGCCCAGCCGAGGCCTCTCCGATGGGTCTCACAGGCTGCCCCACTCTCCTTGCTCCCGTCCCATCTCTAGCCGCAGGTGGGGCCTGTGCCTGGATGATTCTCCTGCCAAGGACATCATCGACTTCCCCTCAGTGCCGCCCAGCGTCCTCTATGATGTGAGCCACCAGTGCCACCTCCAGTACAGGGCCTACTCTGCCTTCCACGACAACATGGATGTGAATGGGCTGGGGGGCAGCCCTCACCAGCCAGTGGATGCCAGCCTGGGAGGAACCTCGTTTGGCCTGGGCTGTGACCCCAAATGATACTGTGACACGTCAGAGGCCTGTGGGAGAGGCCAAGGATGGACAGCCACAGACCAGGCTCTGAATTCTGGGTCAATCGCGGATCCACTGTGACAAGTCCCTTAGCCTCCCTGGGGCTGGCTTTTAGGAGGGAAAAGGCCCAGGCGCGGTGGCTCACGCCTGTAATCCCAGCACTTTGGGAGGCTGAGGCAGGTGGATCACGAGGTCAAGAGATCAAGACCATCCTGGCCAACATGGTGAAACCCTATCTTTACTAAAAATACAAAAAATTAGCTGGACATGGTGGCAAATGCCTGTAGTCCCAGCTACTTGGGAGGCTGAGACAGGAGAATGGCTTGAACCCAGGAGGCGGTGGTTGCAGTGAGCCAAGAATGCACCATTGCATTCCAGCCTGGGCAACAAAAGCGAAACTCTGTCTCAGACTGTAAAAAAAGAAAGAATGGGGGGGGGGGAAATGAAGCCGTGTGGGGAGGGTCTGTTTATCCTGGAGAAGACTGCCTGGAGTGATCTAACGGGAGTGTTTCCAGAGGCGTGGCTGGGCCAGGAGAGGGGTGGACAGCTGGGGAGTGGTGTGAGCAGCGCAGCCCCGGGCCCCCCACACCACCACAGGGTCTGGAGAGGAAGGTGGGAGCAGACACAGAAGGGACGTCTGGGGGTCTGTGGACCCCCACCATATAGAAGGGTGTCCAGGGGGCCCTTGGGGATGGGGGGGGCAGGGTGGCTGGTGGCACAGAGGTGGGGTGGGGTGAGGGTGTGGCTTGTGCCCCCTCCTTGCAGAAGTCTGCCGCACACTTTGGTGCTCTGTCGGGACTACCTGTTACTCCAAGCTGGATGCAGCCATGGACGGCACCTGGTGTGGGGAGAACAAGGTAGGAGGTGCCCAGTCCCCGTGGTGGGAGGGAGAGGCCAGACCTCCTGCTGTGTCCGGGCCTGGGCATCAGCCCCAGCTCACAGTCTTGCTGTGCTCCTAGCAGACCCCCACTTTCTGCAACCCAAGCCCCCGTCTACAAAGTGGAGGCATTGGGCACAGGGCTTGATTCCATGATTCCCCGGGTGTCTTCAGCTGAGTCGGCATGTGGGCTGTTTTACTCCCTGCTCAGCTCCGCCCTGCGGCCTGGGCCACACGTGATGGTGATGATTGGGAGGGGCCTCTCTCACCTTCCATCCTTCCTCTCTGTGCTTTCCATGGTCTTCTCACCCACCTTGTTCTCACTAGGGTGAGGATGACTGATAGGCTTGGGGGTGGGGGTGGGGGTGGCTCTACCTCCATCTGTCTCAGTAGTCGTGTCTCAATGGGGAGTGGGTACCCGTGGGCTTCCGGCCTGAGGCCGTGGAGCTGTGGCATGGGCGTGCAGAGCGCTGAGCGGCAGTGCACGCAGCCTGCGTGAGTGTGGGGCCCAGGGTGCCCTGGGCGATGGGACAGAGGGACCCAAGCAGTCCGCCGATTGCAGGGGCTTGACTCTGTCCCAGCTTCTGGCTCTTAGAAGTGTCCCCATAACGGTCAGTCCGAGTGTCCAGGCCACTTTGAGTCACTTTCAAGGAGGGTTCTGGGGCTGACAGGTCCCCACTGCTGACCCTTTGCAGAGAGGGGGACACTGAGGCCCAGAGACTAGAGATACTCATCAGAGGCCAACGGCAAAGCAGCTGCCGGCTGGAGGGAGGACGGAGAGGGCAATGGGGAAGAGCATGGGCCCTGGACCTTAGATGGCTCAGAGTTTGAATCCCCTCTTCACCCCTTCTCTGGGCCTCCGTTTCCCCGTTTAAACAGGGGGATGTGAGAATGTGGTGAGGCGCAGAGTCCAGCAGTACCGTAGACTGAGGCACTGCCCAGCTGATTTCTTCTTCACAAGGCCGCCCAGGGAAGGCATGGGGTTCACAGCCAGCCCCACCAAGGGCCCTGTGACCTCCCTGCCTCCAGATCTCCAGGTCTGAGCCGGGTTGGGTCCAGCTACCCTGGCATAGATGGGGAGGGTTTCAGGAGCTGTGACTTGGCAGACCTCTCAGCTGGCTGGGGCCCTGGGGGCTTTTTTTTTTACACCCGGGCTGGGGGAACTGCCACCAGGAGGGAGGCTGAGGACTCAAGGGCTCGTTAGGACACTGGTGTCATGGGCTGGGGACACGGAGCAGTCCCTCCAGTCAGTGCCAGTCATGCCTGCAGCTTGTCACAGCTTCTCAACAGCCCTCTGCAGAGTCAGCCTCAACCCCATTTTATAGATGAGGAAACTAAGGCCCAGGGGTTGGCCAGAGACTTGCCCACAGTCACACAGTAGGTT
>NW_022445602.1:0-2745 GCF_009761245.1 Sapajus apella | reverse complement strand
TGAGTGAATGGGAGTATAGGGATAAATGAGAAATATCTGGCACTAAATCAAAAACGGTGCTATGTAGCAGAATGATTGTCAAAGTGCATATTAAACTTACAGAGTTAAACAATTTTGTGAATGTAGCAGTTCACTAACCCTTTCTTTGGAGAATCTGGAAAGAGATATTTCCAGCCATATACAGACTCTTCAGAATTAGCTTTAAGAACGCATCTGAATCATACGAGAAACGTCTCTTTCAAACTGCTCCACTGTGTGTTCGTTCACCTTCGGAAGTTGCATCTATGTTTAGCTTCTGCGAGTTAGAAACACCTTTCTCCAAACACTGCGTTTGGATATTCCTGAGTGAATGGGAGTATAGGGATAAATGAGAAATATCTGGCACTAAAACAAAAACGGTGCTATGTAGCAGAATGATTGTCAAAGTGCATATTAAACTTACAGAGTTAAACAATTTTGTGAATGTAGCAGTTCACTAACGGTTTCTTTGGAGAATCTGAAAAGTGATATTTCCAGCCATATACAGACTCTTAAGAATTAGCTTCAGGTTTGCATCTAAATCATACGAGAAACGTCTCTTTCAAACTGCTCTACTGTGTGTTCGTTCACCTTCGGAAGTTGCATCAGTGTTTAGACCCTGCGAGTTAGAAACACGTTTCTCGAAAAAGCTGCGTTTGGATACTCCTTAGTGAATGGGAGTATAGGGTTTAATGTGAAATATCTGCCTCCAAAACAAAAACGGAGCTATGTAGCAGAATGATTGTCAACGTGTATATTAAACTTACAGAAGTAACCAATTGCGTGAATGTAGCAGTTCATGAACCGTTTGTTTGGAGAATCTGGAAAGAGATATTTCCAGCCATATACAGACTCTTAAGAATTACCTATAAGTTCGCAGCTAAATCGTACGAGAAACGTCTCTTTCAAACTGCTCCACTTTGTGCTCGTTCACCTTCAGAAGTTGCATCTATGTTTAGATTCTGCGAGGTAGAAACACATTTCTGCAAAAACATACGTTTTGATATTCCTGAGTGAATGGGACTATAGGGTTTAACGAGAAATATCTGGCTCTAAAACAAAAACGGAGCTATGTAGCACAATGATTTTCAAGGTGTATATTAAACTTACAGAGGTAAACAATTGTGTGAATGTTGCAGTTCACTAACGGTTTCTTTGGAGAATCTGGAAAGTAATATTTCCAGCCATATACAGACTCTTAATAATTAGCTTTAAGATCGCATCTAAATCATACGAGAAACGTCTCTTTCAAACTGCTCCACTGTGTGTTCGTTCAACTTCGGAAGTTGCATCTATGTTTAGATCCTGCGAGTTAGAAACACGTTTCCCGAAAAAGCTGCGTTTGGATATTCCTGAGTTAATGGGAGTATAGGGTTAAATGAGAAATATCTGGCTATAAAACAAAAACGGAGCTATGTAGCAGAATGATTGTCAAGGTGTATATTAAACTTACAGAGTTAAAAAATTTTGTGAATGTAGCAGTTCACTAACCCTTTCTTTGGAGAATCTGGAAAGAGATATTTCCAGCCATATACAGACTCTTCAGAATTAGCTATAAGATCACATCTAAATCATACAAGAAAAGTCTCTTTCAAACTGCTCCACTGTGTGCTCGTTCACCTTCGGAAGTTGCATCTATGTTTAGATTCTGCGAGTTAGAAACACCTTTCTCCAAAAACTGCGTTTGGATATTCCTGAGTGAATGGGAGTATAGGGTTTAATGAGAAACATCTGGCTCTAAAACAAAAACGTTGCAATGTAGCAGAATGATTGTCAAAGTGCATATTAAACTTACAGAGTTAAACAATTTTTTCAATGTAACAGTTCACTAACACTTTCTTTGGAGAATCTGGAAAGAGATATTTCCAGCCCTATACAGACTCTTAAGAATTAGCTTTAAGATCGCAACTTAATCATACGAGAAACGTCGCTTTCAAACTGCTCAACTGTGTGTTCGTTCACCTTCGGAAGTTGCATCTATGTTTACATTCTGCGAGTTAGAAAGAAGTTTCTCCAAAAAGGTGCGTATAGATATTCCTGAGTGAATGGGAGTATAGGTTTTAATGAGAAATATCTGGCTCTAAAACAGAAAGGGAGCTATGTAGCAGAATCATTGTCAAGGTGTATATTAAACTTACAGAAGTAAACAATTGTGTGAATGTAGCAGTTCACTAACGCTTTCTTTGGAGAATCTGGCAAGAGATATTTCAGCCATATAGAAATTCTTAAGAATTAGCTTTAAGATCGCATCTAAATCATACGAGAAACGTCTCTTTCAAACTGCTCCACTGTGTGTTCATTCAGCTTCGGAAGTTGCAACTATGTTTAGATTCTGCGAGTTAGAAACAAGTTTCTCCAAAAAGCTGCGTTTGGATATTCCTGAATGAATGGGAGTATAGGGTTTAATGAGAAATGTCTGGCTCCAAAACAAAAACGTAGCAATGTAGCAGAATGATTGTCAAGGTGTATATTAAACTTACAGAGTTAAACAATTGTGTGAAAGTAGCAGTTCACTAACACTTTCTTTGGAGAATCTGGAAAGAGATATTTCCAGCCATATACAGACTCTTAATAATTAGCTTCATGATCGCATCTAAATAATACGAGAAACGTCTCTTTCAAACTGCTCAACTGTGTGTTCGTTCAACTTCGGAAGTTGCATCTATGTTTACACTCTGCTAGTTAGAAACACGTTTCTCCAATAAGCTGCGTTTGGATATTCCTGAG
>NW_022445601.1:1958-2745 GCF_009761245.1 Sapajus apella | reverse complement strand
CACGTGTCCTTATAGTAGAACGATTTGTAATCCTTTGGATATATACCCAGTAATGGGATTGCTGGGTCAAATGGAATTTCTATTTCTAGGTCCTTGAGGAATCGCCACACTGTCTTCCACAATGGTTGAACTAATTTACACTCCCACCAACAGTGTAAAAGTGTTCCTATTTCTCCACATCCTCTCCAGCATCTGTTGTCTCCAGATTTTTAATGATCGCCATTCTAACTGGTTTGAGATGGTATCTCAATGTAGTTTTGATTTGCATTTCTCTGATGACCAGTGATGATGAGCATTTTTTCATATGTTTGTTGGCCTCACGTATGTCTTCTTTTGTAAAGAGTCTCTTCATATCCTTTGCCCACTTTTGAATGGGCTTGTTAGTTTTTTTCTTGTAAATCTGTTTTAATTCTTTGTAAATTCTGGATATCAGCCCTTTGTCAGATGGGTAAACTGTAAAAAATTTTTCCCAATCTGTTGGCTGCCGATTCACTCTAATGATTGTTTCTGTTGCTGTGCAGAAGCTGTGGAGTTTGATTAGGTCCCATTTGTCTATTTTTGCTTTGTTGTCAATGCTTTTGGTGTTTTGGTCATGAAGTCCTTGCCTACGTCTACGTCCTGAATGGTTTTGCCTAGATTTTCTTCTAGGATTTTTATGGTGTTAGGTCTTATGTTTAAGTCTTTAATCCATCTGGAGTTAATTTTAGTGTAAGGTGTCAGGAAGGGGTCCAGTTTCTGCTTTCTGCACATGGCTAGCCAGCTTTCCCAATGCCGTTTATTGAACAGT
>NW_022445601.1:0-1948 GCF_009761245.1 Sapajus apella | reverse complement strand
GAGACCTCTGTTCTGTTCCATTGGTCTATATCGCTGTTTTGGTACCAGTACCATGCTGTTTTGATTACTGTAGCCTTGTAGTATAGTTTGAAGTCTGGTAGTGTGATGCCCCCCGCTTTGTTCTTTTGCTTAGAATTGACTTAACTATGCGGGCTCTCTTTTGGTTCCATATGAAGTTTAAGGTGGTTTTTTCCAGTTCTGCAAAGAAGGTCCTTGGTAGCTTGATGGGGGTAGCATTGAATCTGTAAATTACTTTGGGCAGTATGGCCATTTTCACGATATTGATTCTTCCTAACCATGAACATGGAATGTTTCTCCATCTGTTTGTGTCCTCTCTTATTTCGTTGAGCAGTGGCTTGTAATTCTCCTTGAAGACGTCCTTTACATTCCTTGTTAGTTGTATTCCTAGGTATTTTATTCTCTTTGTGGCAATTGTGAATGGCAGTTTGTTTTTGATTTGGCTCTCTTTAAGTCTGTTATTGGTGTATAGGAATGCATGTGATCTTTGCACATTGATTTTGTATCCTCAGACTTTGCTGAACTTGCTTATCAGTTTCAGGAGGTTTGGGCTGAGATGATGGGGTCTTGTAGAGATACAATCATGTCGTCTGCAAATAGAGACAATTTGACTTTCTCCTTTCCTATTTGAAAGCCCTTTATTTCTTTTTCTTGCCTGATTACTCTGGCTAGAATTTCTAATACTATATTGAAAAGCAGTGGTGAGAGGGGGCATCCTTTTCTGGTGCCACATTTCAAGGGTAATGCTTCCAGTTTTTGCCCATTCAGTATGATATTGGCTGTTGGTTTGTCATAAATAGCTTTTATTATTTTGAGATACGTTCCATCGATACCTAGCTTATTGAGAATTTTTAGCATAAAGGCCTGTTGAATTTTGTCAAAGGCCTTCTCTGCATCAATTGAGATAATCATGTGGTTTTTGTCTTTGGTTCTGTTTATGTGGTGAATTACGTTTATAGACTTGCGTATGTCAAACCATCCTTGCATCCCCGGGATGAAGCCTACTTGATCATTTTGGATAAGCTTTTTGATGTGCTGTTGCAATTGGCTTGTCAGTATTTTATCGAAGATTTTTACATCTATGTTCATCATAGATATTGGCCTGAAGTTTTCTTTTCTTGTTGAGTCTCTGCCGGGTTTTTGGAATCAGGATGATGTTGGTGTCATAAAATGATTTGGGAAGAATTCCCTCTTTTTGTATTGTTTGGAATAGTTTCAGAAGAAATGGTACCAGCTCCTCTTTGTATGTCTGGTAGAATTCAGCTGTGAACCCGTCTGGACATGGGCTTTTTTTGGGTGGTAAGCTCTTAATTGCTGCCTCAACTTCAGACCTTGTTATGCGTCTGTTCAGGGTTTTGGCTTCTTCCTGGTTTAGTCTTGGCAGGAGGCAAGTGTCCAGGAATTTATCCATTTCTTCCAGGTTTATTAGTTTGTGTGCATAGAGTTCTTTGTAATAATCTCTGATGATGGTTTGAATTTCTGTGGAATCTGTGGTGATATCCCCTTTATCGTTTTTATTGCATCAATTTGGTTATTCTGTCTTTTCTTTTTTATTAATCTGGCTAGTGGTCTGTCTATTTTGTTGATCTTTTCAAAAAACCAGCTCCTGGTCATGAAGTCCTTGCCTACACCTACGTCCTGAATGGTTTTGCCTAGATTTTCTTCTAGGGTTTTTATGGTGTTAGGTCTTATGTTTAAGTCTTTAATCCATCTGGAGTTAGTTTTAGTGTAAGGTGTCAGGAAGGGGTCCCGTTTCTGCTTTCTGCACATGGCTAGCCAGCTTTCCCA
The DNA here is from genome assembly GCF_009761245.1 of Sapajus apella. Taxonomy (NCBI): domain Eukaryota; kingdom Metazoa; phylum Chordata; class Mammalia; order Primates; family Cebidae; genus Sapajus; species Sapajus apella. The sequence continues at coordinate 142 of NW_022445601.1, read as the reverse complement.
ACACCATTTATTGAACGGGGAATCCTTTCCCCATTGCTTGTTTTTGACTGGTTTGTCAAAGATCAGATGGTTGTAGATATGTTGTGTTGCCTCCGAGACCTCTGTTCTGTTCCATTGGTCTATATCTCTGTTTTGGTACCAG
>NW_022445600.1:0-2745 GCF_009761245.1 Sapajus apella | reverse complement strand
CTCAGGTGGCAAGTTTTCTACCTTTCCATCAGACCAAAATCCCATAGTATTAGAGTATTTGAGATCATTCTAATGTCTTTAGAGATTAAGAAGCAGAGACCAAGAGATTCCAAATGATTTAAGATCACACAATTAAGGAGAGTATTAGGAACCCAGAACGCCCCACTTGCCCCAGTCCCTAAATAATTATATATTATCTTTTGTGATATCCAGCCTCGAAGATGGCCCCCAGTGATTCCCACCTACCAGTATTCACGTTATTGTATAATTTTATCTCACACAAAAGAGGGCTGACTTATATAACCAATAGGATATTGTGGCAATGGCAACGTGTGAATTCTGAGGCTAGCTCACAAAAGAGATTGCAGCCGTTTTCTTGTTCTTTTGAAATTTGTGCTCTGAGGGAAGGCAGACACAAGGTTGTGAGGACACTCAAGACACTCCAAAGGGTTCTTGAATGTCCAAGGAACAGAGGCATCTTGCCAAGAGACAGTACTCTTTCCAGTTATGTGAGTTAGCAATGGTTCTTCTGGTCACATTAGAAATTTCATTTAAAATTTCAGAGATTGTAGTCCTTGCCAACATCTTGACTATAACTCCATGACAGACCCTAAGCAAGAACCATGCAGCTAAATCACTCCTGAATTTCTGACACACAAACTGTTTTATAATAAGCATTTGTTGCTGTTTAAGTCACTTAGCTTTTGAGGAGATTCATTTTGCAACAACAAATAACTAACATATTTTCTGTTACGGTCAATAGGCTCTCCAAAGAGAATGTATGCACATTCTCCTTTCTTCTCCTGATTTCAGACTTCTTTCCCTAAAATGTAGTCACAAATACACTTATCATCAGTTCCCTAAACTGCTTGTCAAGGATATTAATCAAATGAGAGAAGTTACTTCAATAATCTGATTCACTATAATCCTCACCCAGCTGCCCCAGGAGTTTTCCATCTTGTCCCAAAGCATTTCCTCCCCATATACTCATGTCTAAAGCCTGAGATAAGGTTGACTAGGTGGTGTGAATATCACAGGCTCTAGATCTGCCCTGTCTTCTAAGGAACACCTAATAAGATCTGAGCTACATCTGGTTGAAAAATTGGGTCTAGAAATGATAGGATTGTGGAACTCAATTATACTCCTGCTTATTTAACAAAACTAACTCCCCTCCCCTTCCTCCATCCTTATTACCTATCAAAAGATTTCATGTTTCTTTTTCAATCCTTCTACCATTCTCCTGTCCTGTATGATTTAACATACTTATTACTGAGAAACCAAAACCATAGCAACTGGCTAACTATGAAAGTGCTCATCCTCTTTAGAAATAATCTCTCTATAAATCAGAACCCTTTATTTTTCCAAATAAAAATAAATTGTGACACCACAAGTCCCCTCGACAAAGACCAGTCCATTTATGCAACTCCTAGGTCCAAAATAAATAAAGGATAAAAATCCTGAACTCATCCCATGTCTGCTCTAGGAAAATCCATGATACCTCTCAAGAGGAAGGGAACAAGATGCCAGCCAGCCTATCAGGGCATTGCTTTCATTGCCAGCTTCATGGTCAGGAGCAAACATCATCAAGTTCTTTTTGGTGGGGATGAAGGGAAGAAGAGGGGCTGGCAACACCCTTTAGGATACCCTCTAGGATCCAGAGGGAAAACGGACATCACTCCCTCCAAGGCACAGTCGAGAACCACTGCCCTAGTCAAGGGGGAGCCAGGAACTTAGTTAGGGCCTTTCTTATCTAGGGTGGACCAACATCAATGCCATGGTAAGGGTGCATCTGGAAGTCTCAAAACAACCAGAATAGAGAAAGACAATAAAAGTAACAGAGAAGTTTACCAGTATGTATTGTCCATCTATGGTGGGCCAGGTACTCTGAGTAATGGATACTTAGCATCTTATTTAAGTCTCCCAACTGCATAGTGGTTAAGAGTGTCTGCTTTAGAGAGAACCTAGCTTCAAACCCTCTTTCTGGTTGTGTGATATTGCACGAGCCATTTGACCTCTCTGAGCCTCAGTTTCCTTCCATGTAAAGCAGGGCAGTGGTCAGTATTACCAGGAGATAGAGTTTACAAAATGAGTATCTGGTATCATTATGAGGAAGAAATGAGATAATTGCAAGTGCTTCTCAAACTGTCCAGAGCATACAAATTACTCGGAGGATTTGATTAGATGCATATTCTTCACTTAATCAGAATTTCTAAGTAATTTGGGGTGTGGCCTGAGAGTCTACATTTCATGCAAGCATCCAGGAAATAATGACGCTGCTGGCCCAAGGAGCACATTTTGGGTAGTGAGGATACAAATGACTCATAACATTCAGTGATATTATTGGTGTTAATATTTTAACATGATCTCCCTAGCAAGAGCAGCAGAGCTGGTAAGTGGCAGAACCAGGGTACAAATTCAGGAACAACTCTCTTCCTCCTTCCTTATTTGCCTCTCAAAAGGAGCCAGATATGTTTGGAACAGGGATAAACAATGCCTTCATGGGGCCATTTCTTCAGTTATCTACCTGTCCAGTGACTTCATGTGACATTTCAACCCTGACATCTCAAAATCTCCAGAAAGTATAGCAGAGATGTTATGGATTCACTGCATCCTCCATCATATACTCTTATATGGAGGACTTTCTGAGTTGCCAAGAAAACCTCTGTCAGCAAAGATAGATGCAATCAAAATGAAAACTGAGGCTTGATTCAGCCTGAGCATGAAAGCAATTAACCAGGAGATGGG
>NW_022445599.1:0-2745 GCF_009761245.1 Sapajus apella | reverse complement strand
CCTCTCTCTGACAAAGAATTACACTCTGAAAAACAGCCATAGCATGCTCTTGGGCCCTCACGGAGACTAACTGCCTGACCGGTGGACACCAAATGACCATCAGCCTGAGATGGCCATCCTAAGCTGAATGATGGGTCATAGGGTTGGACGTGCAAGGGAGCAATCCAGTATGTGATGGGAGGGATACATTCGAACCAGGCTCAAGCTGGTTCAGAACACATAAGTAAATTGCATGAGCAGGTGGTGGCCCAGGTCCCCAAATCACCTGCCTCTATTATACTACTGCTGCTTCAATCCGCATGTGCACCTCTGGGCAGGGGTGGGCAGGGGGTCCATATAACCAACTGATAAATGTGCCGGCATCATATGCTGGCACTAGCAGCAGTGTGGCTGCACTCAGGAGGTCCCTGAAGGACAACGGTAAAGGAAAATCCTACCAGACATCAGAGCTGCAAGCATATAGCTGTTTATCCATTTTGCACATGGGGAGCCATAGTCCAGGGTAAGAATATGCACTGACTACAGGGAAGTGGCACCTGGCCTAGCCAGTTGGACAGGGCTCTGAAAGGAATAAATAAAATGGAAAGACTGAGAAAAGAAGATCTGGGAAAAACATAGGGTATGGCGGGGCTGGGACGAGGGAGCATTTGCACAACCTAAGGATGAGGGCCTCCCTAGGAACCTCCTTGCCTCATCCAGTCCCAGCCCTGGCAGATGGGCTATGGAAGTGGGCACACAGGGTGTAGATCTTTGGGACTCACATTAATGCTCACCAAAGAGCATCTGTCACCAGGGAGGCAGTCAACAACCCGTTGGGCAGGATAACTCATCCTGTAGATGTTAGCCGGCCTTTCCCTTCAGCCACCTGTACCCCCAGTGCTGGCACAATGGGCTGATCAACATAGTGGACTTGGTGGCTTCTCAGGGCTCAAGATCGTGGACACCTTCTCACTAACGTGCAGAGCTACAGCTAAGCACCCAACTTGCTTGTAGCAGAGACTGACGCTGAACCCTATTCCTGGTACTATTCCTTAGTAGGGACAGAAAACATCCAGCCATATGGTGGCAGGTTGATGACATCAGAGCCCTTCCTCTTTTGAGGGAGCAGTGATTCGTCCTTACCAGAATTATTACAAACTCCAGCAGCAGCCTCCACGTGCCTACAGAATGCCTGCTTTCTCCACATGGTATCCCACAGCACAGTGCCTCAGACCAAAGAACCCATTTCACAGCGGAGAGGCACAACAGGCTTTCAATCACAGGGTGAGCTGGTCCTGCCCCATCACCCATAATTAATCAGCATGATAGAATGATGGAGTGGCCTGTTGAAGGCTCAGGAAGGCACCATCTGGGGAACAACCCTTTGTGGGGGTACTGGTATAAAAATAGACACGTAAACCAATGGAACAGAATAGAGAACGCAGAAATAAAGTCAAATATATACAGCCAATTGAGCTTTGACAAAGCACACAAAAACATAAATTAGAGGGCTGGGTGCGGTGGCTCACACCTGTAATCCCAGCACTTTGGGTGGCCAAAGCTGGCAGATGGCTTGAGCCCAGGAATTCAAGACCAGCCTGGGCAACGTGGCAAAACTCTGTCTCTACAAAAAGTACAAAAATTAGCCATGTATGGTGGCTCGTGCCTGTAGTCCCAGCTACTTGGGAGGCTAAGGTGGGAGGCTCGCTTGAGCCCAGGAGGTTGAGGCTGCAGTGGGCTGAGTTTGTGCCACTGCATTCCAGCCTGGGTGACAGAGTGAGACCATGTCTTAAAAATAAGCAAATAAATAAATTGGGGAAGGACACCTTGTTCAATAAATGGTGTCGAGTAGACTGGCAAGCCACATGTAGAAGAATGAAACTGATTCCCCATGTCTTACCTTACACAAAAATCAACTCAAGATGGATTAAAGACTTAAATCTAAGGCCTGAAACCATAAAAATTCCAGAAGATAACAACAGAAAAACTCTTCTGGACATTGGCTTAAGCAAAGAATTCATGATTAAGACCTCAAAAGCAAATGCTACAAAAACAAAAACAAATAAATGGGACCTGATTAAACTAAAAAGCTTCTGCATAGCAAAAAAAACTAATCAGCAGAGTAAACACACAGCCCACGGAGTGGGAGAAAACATTCTCAAACTGTGCATCAGTTCCTACAGGATAAACAAAGACTAGTGTCCGGAATCAAGGAATTCAAACAAATCAGCAAGAAAAAAACAATCCCATCAAAAAGTGAGCAAAGGACATCAATAGACATTTCTCAAAAAAGGTATACAAACAGCCCAAACACATATGACAAAATGCTCAATATCACTAATCATCAGGGAAATGCCAATTAAAACCACAATGAAATACCACCTTACTTCTGTAAGAATGGCCATAATTAAAAAGTCAAAATACAATAGATGTGACCAGCTGTGGTGGCTTATGCCTGTGATCCCAGCACTTTGGGGGGCTGAGGCAGGGGGATGACCTGAGATCAGGAGTTTGAGACCAGCCTGGCCAACATGGTGAAACCCTGTCTCTACTAAAAATACAAAAGTTGGCTGGGTATGGTGTCAGTCACCTGTAGTCCCAGCTATTTGGGAGGCTGAGGCAGGAGAATCACTTGAACCTGGAAGGCAGAGGTTGCAGGGAGTCGAGATCACACCTCTGCACTCCAGCCTGGGCGACAGAGTGAGACTCCATCTCAAACACACACACACACACACACACACACACACACACACACACAAATAGATG
>NW_022445598.1:0-2747 GCF_009761245.1 Sapajus apella | reverse complement strand
TTCATGGTTTTCCTTTTATTCTACTTTGTACATAAAACTATATATGGCAAAGATTAAGGTATTAAGGGGGAGTTAATAAATAACAGATCTATGTTTACTTTTCAAGTTTGGAACTATTGAACTTTATCAATGATAAAGCTGCTTAAGGCAAAAGGCTTTGATCTGTGGCCAAACTAGCTTTCTGTTATAACCTGCTCATACCAACATACTGACCCCTTACCCTTCTTAGGTTATTTAGTTGCATAATACACCTGAGGTAAAAAATGTATTTGTAGATCAGACGCATGTTACCTCACAGAGTCTATAGAAATGAGGGCAGGAAACAAAGTAAAGTCAGTGCATATCTTCTGCAGACTTTTTCTAGATTACCTGTAGCAAGAAATGTGTTTCATTCAGTGTCACCAGTAAGCAAACTCTTTTAATAAGGGAGTGAGTCAAGTAGCTAGTAGTGTTCCTCTAGTAGATATCACTTGGCATGATAACATGAGGAGTGGATAAGTATTCCATATCTTCTCCAAAGCAATAGGGATTCTTACTTTGGGATCCATTTTCAATATACTCATGAACATGCTGTGCGTGTATATGCGCATGAGTGCATGCATTTTTCTGGGAGTTGGTGCCAGAGCCTTTGTAACAGTCTCAGTGGAGTCTGTGGTCTGAAAATATACAATCCACAGATACAGACAATTGAATTGGGCTGTTTATCTTGTCATCCAGTTAAATGATGGGAATGAATTGCTTACCTCACTAAATTCAAATGAATAGGTCAAACTTTTCAGTTATTTTGACATAAACTAGCAAGAGAATCAGTAGGCATTTAAGTGTTTGTCTTTAAATTTCTTTAGTTGATTTCAGGGACATGGACATCTTATGTCATACGTTAACCCTTTCCCAAAATTGATAATGTATTCTGCATCTCACACACATAGAATGGAGCATCATTATTATGGTAGAAGTCATTCAGTTGTTCAGTGGATCTACCCATAAACATTAACATGAACTCATTTTTACAGTAAGTTTAGGCCAATGATCCTTGTTAATTCTTTAAGTGAGTAATGAATAGCATGTATAAGAGGTGGCATAGAAGGGATTGGGAAAGAATATTGGAATTTGAAATCATGCCAATGATTATCATGTTGAAATAGTGGCTTGCTGTTGCTGTCCTCTGTCTTCCCATATTGCTTTCTCCTTTAGGTATCATTCCTCCATTTGCCTCCTTCAATATGTCAGCATAAAAACATGTTAGAGAAAAGACATATTGAAGACTTTTTTTGTCAAATGAAAAAATGTACTTTCAGGGCTGGGCGCGGTGGCTCACGCCTATAATCCCAGCACTTTGGGTGGCCGAGGCGGGTGGATCACGAGGTCAAGAGATTGAGACCATCCTGGTCAACATGGTGAAACCTCGTCTCTACTAAAAATACAAAAATTAGCTGGGCATGCTGGTGCACGCCTGTAGTCCCAGCTACTTGGGAGGCTAAGGCAGGAGAATTGCCTGAATCCAGGAGGCGGAGGTTTCTGTGAGCTGAGATCGTGCTATTGCACTCCAGCCTGGGTAACAAGAGTGAAACTCTTGTCTCAAAAAAAGAAAAAAAAATGTACTTTAATATTTCATATTCAGGTAATACATTATTTACATAATTGCAAAGGTCATAAGTCAGGATATTTTGCCCATTAATTTATTCAGTGAACATTTATTAAGCACCTTCTAAGTCACAGGTGCTGAACTATGCTCAGAGAATACAGAGATGAATGAAAGGTCATACCTTTGGATAAATTTATAGTTTTGTCATCTCTTCTATGTGTGTACATATATAAACATTTATTTTACAATTGTATATAAACTATAGAAAAATAAAAAGCTAAATTATTAAGCACCTATAACGTAATAAAATGAATATAAGTATAGTATATGTAAAATATTATCTGAATACACCCATGTTTATGTTAAATATTCAAGTTAATGTAGTCAACATTACTTAAATTTAAGTTTAAATATAACACTCAGCTTTTTAAAACAAATTAGGTATGAGAAAATGCCTTACTAAAGATAAGACAATGGATATTTAGTGAAGTAGAAATGTTGCTCCATCATTGTCAAATCTTTGCATAGCAAAAGTGAACTTCATATAATTTATTTGTGATACATTCAGCTGTGATACAACATTGAGCTGTGAGCAAAATCCTCTTTTTGCCCAGTTCTCCAGCTGGTCTGTGGTACAGAGAAGGACAGCTTACTTTCCTAGGTCAAATTATGAGTCAGAAGCTGGTTAGTAAATAGAAAAGTAGACACTTTTGATTTGTAAATCCTTTAGTGTAACTGCTTGATAATCCATCTACACTTGACAAGCATTCAGTACCACAGTTACTAGTTTTTTACATTTATTTTAGCCAAAAATATAGTAAATAGCAGTTACTATATTTCTGTGAAATCCTGCAAGCAGGATTATCCTCAAGTGCTATTTCTGCAAACCTCAACCCATGTACATTTTCCAAAGGAAACAAGTTAAATTTGGTGAAATATACGGTTTTTAGTGGGAAAAAAAAAAGAAAACAGAGTAACAATGGCTCCCGTAAATCACAACTTAAGTCAATTTATGAAGAATACTGTGACCACATAGAGCCTTATTGTATTATGTAAATGGAATAAAGATATCAAGAACAAAATTTGATACCCTAAATAGGATATAAAATTAATTCTTTGCTAATTGAAAGAATCTAGGAAATCTAGGTTGTAAATGTCATAT
>NW_022445597.1:0-2747 GCF_009761245.1 Sapajus apella | reverse complement strand
GCTATCCTCGGAGGAGGCCCCGCATTCGTCCCCCAGCTTGGTGCCCACGCCTGTCCTGGCATGGAGCCACCCTTTCTCAGGAAGGCCAAGTTACTAAAACAGATAAATCAATCTGTCAAGAAGCCTTGGAGAAATAATCTCTTAACTCGCCCAGCCAAGAAGCTCAAAAGATGAATTGTTCCCAGAGATGAAGCAGGAAACAACAGACACCTTCTTCCTGGCCCTGTCCTCCTTCCCGTTCCCCTGGAGAGCACCTGTAAGCTCAGGGCCAGCCCAGGGACAGCCATGACTGCCCCTCGCTGGCTCCGGAGGTGGCACCCAGTTCCAGAGCCTTGTCTGGGGAAGGAAGGGGCTAAGGGCCACTGCTTGGCTCTGGTCCCAGACCCGACTGGGAGACCTTCTTAAAAACTCAGCCTCCTGTTGCAGAGGCCAGAAGACCTGAGACACTGGCCTTCCCATGGAAGAGGCACTTGGAGCAGTCTGAAGAGCAGTGCCCACCTCAGACAAACTCGAGTCAGTGTGACCCTCGGAGCTGGAGGCTGGGGTGATGGGGGCCAGGGGGACCCAGCAATGGCCTCGAGGTAGTGAGGAGTCTCTGGAGGCCAGATACCCTCAAGATGGAGAAGGAACATCCTTGGAGGATGGGGGGGCATCCTTCTTCCTGGAGGGAGGGGGCACATGCCCGGGATCACAGACAGCTCTGCCGCTGACCAGCTGTGTGACCTTGTGAAAGTCACTTGATCTCTCGGCACATCAATTTCCTCATCGCAGCCTGGGCCTCTTGTGGGCTCTTCCTCATGGCTCGCAGTGAGGATCGGCTGAGCTGATCTGTGCACCCTGGGCCTGGGGTGGTGTGGGCATGTAGTAATGGCAGCTGGTTTATCCTGTAGTGGAATAATGATGTGCTGCTAAATGCCACTGTGGGCACCTTTTCTCACAGAACCGTCCCTGCCATGCTGCAGGAGGGGATGGTTGTCTTCACTCTCCAGATGAGGAAACTGAGGCTCAGGGAAGGGCGGAGCTGCCTGAGGCGTGACAGCTCATGTCTGAAACTGTGAGAAGTGGCTCTTTCTGGCTGCAAGGCTCTCCCTGGTTCTCGTGCGCTCTGCCAGCAGGAGGTCGGGAAGTGCCGCAGCCACCTAGGGAGCAGGAGGGATGTGATGCAAGCTCAGCTCCCAAGGGCAGGAAACACGGGGCTGATCACGGCTTTGTCAAAGAGTGGACGTGGAAGCGGGGAGTGAAGGGAACGGGAAGAAATGAATGTCAGCAACATAAATAGCCCTGGAACTGAGGGACAGTCAGATCTCAGCACAGACCTGGGAGCCTGTAGGCTGCAACTCAAACCTGGGCGCAAGGGTGACTCTGCCTCATCCCACCCCCAGTTCCCTACACGCCCCAGGAAAGGGCTGTTGTGAGCGGAAGGCATTCGTTGAAAACTGGGAAGGTTTCCCAAGAGGGGCAGAGCGGGAAGCCCTCCGTGGGCAGCAGAACCGGGTGAGTCAGCCAGTCGGAGGGTCCCTGGTGCGGCAGGAAGGGGAGGCACAGGACTGAGCTCGGCCACCTGGAAACAGGTAGCAACAGCTGCTCATGCATGAAAGGTAACAGCTACGTGTCATCAGCCTAGGAGTGCCAGATAACGTCACCGGGGCGAGGTGGGCCGCGGGGGTGCCATACAGGCCCCCTAACTTCCCAGGGGAAAAAGCTTACCACTGTCAGGGACATGAAAGGACTGTCAAAGAGCCATGAAACCAGCTACGGGGATTGGGAAACTTCAGACTCGCTTCTGTTTGTTTTGTGACAACATGGAAGCCACAGATGTTCTATCAAGATAAAAAGAACTATCAGGGACTTCTCTTAGTGTGACCTTCATCACCTCCTCTAAGTCACCTGTCCCCGCCTCCTGCTTCTCCCCCAGCACGTTCCAGTAGGGCCACACGCATGCCTGGAGTTTGTGGCGGGAATCACAGGAGGGGAGGGGCCGGGGGTGGATCTCAGGGTGGGGGCAGCAGGTGCCATGTGTCAGGAATCAAGGCTCAGATGAGAAGTTATATCACGGCAAAAGCATGTGGCTGCTGAGGACCAGGGGCCAAAGACTGGTCAGTTACCAGCTGCCAAAGGCAGGTCAGAGTCCAAGGAAGAGCGAGCAAGAGGAGGGAAGGGAGAGTGCACGTTTGGAGGACTACCTCTGAGCCAGGGGCCATGCCTGAGCGTCCTGTTGGTGGCTCCATTAGTAGTTCTCCTCCTGACCTTGAGAAATGAACATTATTATCTAGCCTCAGGTGATGAAACTGAGGCTCAGAGAATCTCATTAACTCACTAAAGGTCTCACAGCTTCTAACTGACAGGGTCTGTGTGACAACACAGTGAGAAGTCGGGCTACAGAAGGGACTGGCCAAGGGTGAGTACTCATGGGAGGGTGGTCTGTATCTTGAGGACAGACTCAAGGGGTTCTCTCCGGAAAGGAGGGACTGCCTGAAGTTGAGAATTAGAAAGGCATTTCATCAGAGAAATATGGAATCCATCATTTCTAGGCCAGGTATTTCCAAAGAGGTACTGATGAGAATTAATGATCACCGGTAAATAACAAAGCACTATTTTAAGGAGTGCATGACCCATTTTGGAGCTCACTACTCTAGAAAATGGTACAGGCTGGAAATTAGAGAAAGGTTTCCAAATAAGCTTGTGATAGGAGATACCAGCAAGACCATGAGATGTCCATGGCATGGAGAGATTCTGAATGGGAGGCA
>NW_022445596.1:0-2748 GCF_009761245.1 Sapajus apella | reverse complement strand
TAAAATGTTTGTTAAAAGATTTTAATCCACTCACTTTATGAGTAACTACACAGGCCAAAGTGAAATCAATGCTTGGATATTTCAGAGACTTTTTTTTTACCTTTTGCTGAATTGCCTGGATAGCTGTAGCTATACACTTTGGTCTTCAGAGAGCATTTACTTTTCAACACAGTTGTGCCAAAAATAGAACAAATTGTTTTCATATAGTGAAAAGAGATTGATTTAAAAAGACTTAGAGGGACAATTTCAAAGTTTATTTTTGTTCTGGTTTGGTTTAATGAAAAAGAAAATCAGTCTTAATTTGTGGCTAATCTCAGGAAGTAGTTTAACAGGGGCCAAATTCTTGCATTTCTTCCCTTGGGAGAAGATGGTTTTCTTGAGTCCTTCAAGAGACATCGATATTTTTACTTAAATTTGATTTTGAAAATAATTTATGTGAGCACCAAACAATTCATTGATACACAAAGCAACTGAAAATTGTAACTAGGTAAATACATCACGATAAATGTGATTTAATGAAATTCAGGATTTTGTGTTTTCCTTAAGGGAATAAAGGCAATATGGCACTAATTCTACATAGATTTTTTACCAGCTGTATACACCCTGTCATTACCATACCCACCTTGAGAATAAGAGGATCATAGTTAGCAACCTGGAAATATTCCCATTAATGTGCACTTATTGAAAACAGATATACCATTAGTAATATCATTATGTATTTAGTTTATATTGTAGAAATTATGAGTTTCAAAATGCATGCATATCCTAGAAAACATATTGACTATATCAATGTTTATTTTTTTACAGTGGTTGCTGGGTATATGGCGTTTATTTTATTATCATTCTTTTGAATCAACATATCCATTATAAATATTTTTGTATGTATTATATTTTATAATCACTTTAGAAATACACTTATCAGAAACAAATTACCTCTCTTTGCTGCTGTTCCTCATGGTGAACCTCCTCAACTTTCTGCTAAAAATAAGTCATATATAAAGATATGTTACCATCTGTAAAAATTAAGCAGGAAATTTTGAATATATGCACATTTTAAATGTGAATATTTACCTTGTATTGTGTAATAGATTCCTACAGAAAAAATATAAAATAAAATCAGGATTAGTTTTAGTATTTCTTACTTTGGTATATAAATCAGGAAATAAAGGCATAATTGTTTGATAAAAGTAATAATTTTGTATAATCATTAAAGCTTATGTGTTACACTGTTCTATATAAGCTGTTTATATAAAAGGAAGTCGGATGAATGCAGTCAAGAAGGTCATTCTACAAAAAAAATTAATAGAAGCTAATTTCTCTATACTACCATATTCATTCCCTGACAAGAAATGATTTCTAAAACTCGATGTGATTTTTTTAAAAAGAAAATACTCATTGAAAATAGATTCTAGTAACAATTGATACATTATGTTAATCATTTTAGTTCACTTCAAATTAATCATAAGAACTAAACACTTCCCTTAAGGATCATATAACCTTTGTGAAGAGACCAATTGTTGATGTATCATTTACTTATCAAGTGATCACACACCCAAGAAGAGTGGTGTAAGAACAAATAGCTACCTGACTCTCTCCAGTAGATTTAGCTCTACACTATGCTACTTCTTATAAAGTAACTATTGTAATTATAAAATATGTCCTTTTGCATTTCTGCCTACCTACTACTTTGCAAGCTCTTAACTACCTCTGGCATCTCTATCATTTCAGTTTCTACCACAGTTTCTATTCAACGTCTAACCCATAGAAGGCCCTCAATAAATACTTAAGGTGTATGAGTTCAGAGTAAAGAGAGTTCAAGACACAAAACATTAAAAAAAAAAAAAAAAAAAAAAGGAAGTGAAATGACACAATTTCAAGTATCAAGCCAATGCAGAAAGTTCTACATTGTTGTATTATCTAGACATTTATTGTCCTTAAACATATGTAAAGGAAATATAGACCAGAACTTATATGTCATTAACATAGCTGCATTAGCTTAACTGCCATGATGTAATGTCATAGAAAGATAGCACAGGATTTTCCTGTTCTAAAATTGGGTAGAATGTTATCTTACCTCACTGCTTGAAAGGTTTTCTAGAGTCTGTGGAAGAAAAAAAATGACAACCAGCTAAGTCTTCTAGATCATTAGAGAATTTTACTATTATGGTTCATAAATCTTCTCTGAAAAAAAATCTTACCTCAGAGGATGCACTGGGTACTTCCTTCTGAAAAGATTTTTAAAAGTTTAGTTTCTATAGCTAGCTCATTGTTAAACATATATCCTACTTAATTTTTACATCATTTATGCAGAGGTATCCCTTTCAAAAATTTGATAAATAAAAAATGTTATGAAGCTTTTAAGGCTTGAAAGGTAATTGCTTTAATGTTTTGTATATTTAGTAATTTCTATTAATATATTTTATCTTACATTTATTAAAGACAGCTTCTGATGGGTAACAGAAAAATAGTCACTTCAATTTGTATTACACACTTTTCATTATACTACTATAAATATATTTATGATCATGACTATGACTGTACTTTATTCTATCAATGTCTTTGTATAGACGGACACAAGATTTGATCCAGTGCCTTAGGGTACAAGATACACATATATTTTTATCACTGGAATAATATATTTATCTAGATTGAGTATGTGTGCAGTAGTATTTATGCAATATTACATTTTATTGCCATTTTATCATTTGTTGTATTACTTAGTGATTTGTTTGCTTTTTCTTTAGTGAC
>NW_022445595.1:0-2748 GCF_009761245.1 Sapajus apella | reverse complement strand
GCGCGCCGTGGCGCGTCGCGGTTCCCCTGTCTGGGAGCCGGCGCCCTTGGCCGGTGCGTTCGGTGCGCAACCGACGGAGCGCGCGGGCGGAGCGGGCACCAAGTGAACGCGGCCGGCTGGCTCTGGCGTGGACGTCCCGGCGTCCCCACCCCGGACCCAAACGGTCCGCGGGGTGCCGGCCGCCCCTGCACGCTCCCGCCCCGGCGCCGCGGCCGACCGGACCCCCGCAGGGCGCGCGCCCACCACGTCCTAGGAGCAGCGGCCTGGCGGTTTCGCCCGCGTCTCTGCCTCCCGGCGCGATCCCCGCGTTGGAGACAGCAGACAGGGCGCACCGGGAGGTTCCACGCCACTCGGGTAGCTGTCGGGGTCCCGCTCCGGATCCGGGTGGGATCGCAGGGTGCCTTGTTGGATGTCGGGTCAGGTCACGCCACCGGTGGCGGGTGGCGGGTGGCGGGTGGCGGGTGGCGGGTGGCGGGCGGGCACGTGCCGGACCCCTGCGGTCGGTCGGCGGAGGGGATCAAGGCAGGGCTCGGTGCCCGTGGTAGGAGTGGGGTCTGGCGTCCCGGCGGCCGTCGCCGTCGTCCTCGTTAGTATAGTGGTGAGTATCCCCGCCTGTCACGCGGGAGACCGGGGTTCGATTCCCCGACGGGGAGGCAGCAGTCCTTTTTGGGCCGCCGCCTCGGACCCAGCCTGTGTGCCCACTCCATCCTCCCTCCGCCCCCCAGCTAGCCGCAGGGCGCCATCTCGGGCCTGGACTGCCTGGCCCCTTGGACCCTGTGGCCCCCTTGGCCCCCTTGGCCCCCTTGGCCTCCTTGGCCTCCTGCACCTCCTGCCTTTTCTTGTCGCCGGCCGCTTGGTCGCCACAGCGTGGCGGCCTCCTCTCGCCCCCGCGGCGCCCAACGAGCGGCCGGCCCAAAGTGGCTGTCGGGAGAGGCGCCCTGCCTCGCACGGGGCCCGGTGGGAGGCGGTGGAGCGAGGACCCTGTGGGCACGCAGCGGCTGTGGCCCCGCCGGGCACCTGGTGGAGAAGGGCTCTGGCGGCCCCGGGCGGCGAGGGAGAGAGAGCGCCCCCAGAGGCAGGCAGGGAGGCAGGCAGGGAGGCAGGCGGGCGGTCCGACCGGAGCAGCCACGCTCCGGTGGGGCGCGGGGCAGCCTTAGGCGGCGCTGTGGCAACGCGGAGGGCTGCGTCCGGGCTGTCGGACGGAAGGACGGACGGGCGGACAGAGGGACGCAGCGGCCAGCCGGGCTGCGCCGGGCTTAGGCGGCGCGCTCGCTCGTTGGAGCCCCGGGCAGGCGTGGCGTGGCTGCCCGCGCCGTGCGGCGTTGGTGGTATAGTGGTGAGCATAGCTGCCTTCCAAGCAGTTGACCCGGGTTCGATTCCCGGCCAACGCAGCGGCCCACCTTTTGCGGGGGTGGGGGTCTCGGGCCGGGGAGCCCGTGTGGTGCCCGGGCTTGGCCTCTGGCTGCACGCGTGTGCGCCCGGGGAAGGAGGTGGCGGTGTTTGGAGGGTGGGCTGCGAACGGGACCAGAGCTGCTGGGGCAGGCGGGTTGCGGCGGGCGCAGCGTCGGCGTGGGCTGGCAGTGGGTGTTTGTTTTAAACCCAAGCAGGGCACAGGTGCCAAGGTAGCGCCCAGTGCTGGGGCCACAGGCGCTGGTGCCAGGAGGCGCAGTCCTGGACGGGCGGCCGAAGCTCCCTGGTGGTCTAGTGGTTAGGATTCGGCGCTCTCACCGCCGCGGCCCGGGTTCGATTCCCGGTCAGGGAAGTCTTCCTTCTTTGGCTCTGCCTGCCAAGTGCCCGGCGCCTTCACTCCTCCCGTTTTGGCCACCAGGCTGGCTTGCTTGTCCCGCACCCCAGCCACCACCACTGCGGCCTCCACCTGAGGCCCGATGCCTCGCACCCACCCCGCGCCTCCGCCCATTTGTCCTTTTGGCTTCGCTGGCGCCACCTGCGCCACATCAGCCTCACAGCTCTTCCTTGTCCGGTGCTCGCCTCGCTCCCACTCTCCCTCGGTGGCAAAGCCCACTGGCCAGGACAGGCTTTCTCCTCCCGTGGTCGCCAGCAGACCCGGCGCCGCCGCCACCACCGCCACCCCCACCACCACCAACGGCACCACACCCTCTCAGTGGCATCTTGCCACGGAATGGGCCAGGACTCTCCAGCGGCGAGGCTTCTGCCAAGCCAAGCCCGGGCGTGGGGGGCAGGGGGCTCACGGGCCACTTCTCTGTCATCTGCGGGGAATCTGCACCTCAGGGTTGGGCCACCTGCAAGGGCCACTCATGCCAGCCAGCGCACTGGCTTTTCCACGGCCTGCCAGGCCCTGAGCGGGCCAGAGTCCCTGATCGGGCTCCAGGCACGTCAGCGGCTTTGATAGGGATGGCAGCGAAACTTGAGCCGAGACCGCGGGCCATGGCGCCGGGGAGGCAGAGCTGTGACAATAATCAGTCTTTCAGCACGATTATGCTTTTCTTCGTGCGGACGGGATATCGATGGGATATCCCTGTGATATGTGGGAACACGTGTAGATTGCGGAATGATGGATGATCAACTGAGGGGATGTAGGGCATCCGTCCCGTTGGTATCTGTCAGCTCTCCGTGTTGGGAGCATCACGGGCGCTGTCTTCCAGCTCTCTGGAAACACACACTCATACGTCGTTGTTACCAACGGTCGCCCTACTCTGCGATGGAACGTTAGAACGTGTTCCTTCCATCGAACCGCAGGCTCGTGCCGCTTTCCTCCAACCTCTCTTC
>NW_022445594.1:0-2748 GCF_009761245.1 Sapajus apella | reverse complement strand
ATTATTTTCTACCGTGTTATTTGTCCACTTTTCCTATGTTTTCTCTGCTCCTTTCTTGCCTTCTTTTTGATTAAGGTTTTTTGTTTGTGTTTTTAAAAAATTCATTTTTTCCTCTCTACAGATTTAGTGGTTATATTACTGTTATAAGTTTTCTAATACTTTGCAAAGTCTAAAATTAATCATTATGGTATCCTCCTTTTCCTCCAAATAAAAGAAAATGGCTCAGACAGAGGAGCAAAGATGCATCCCGCCAGAACTGCCGGAAATGCTGAAGAAGTTTGCCAGAGCCGCCATCCTGGCGCAGCCACAGGACCTCCTCCAGTTTGGGGTCGAGTAGGTGCTCCTTTCTCGCCTTCACCCCTTAGAGGACCGGCCAGGAGAAAGGGTCCTGGACAACCGCGGAGGTTGTCATGGCTGAAGCCAGGGTCGGGACTAACTAGCATCATCTTTGTGGGTTTTGCCCTCACATTGCTTTGATGCTTTAAAATCCACACATAGATACTACATCTAACTGGGTGAGGATGGGATGCCTCCTCTAAGCGAGCCAGATTGAGCAGTAGGACGCCAGGTCAATAGGCCGTGTCCTGGGGCAAGCAGCAAGAGTTATATGACCGTGTCACACCAGCGTATGCACACCCAACTCCTCCCTGCACTCTTTTTCCCAGTCCGGGTGGAGAAACAAGGCTGGAATCTCCAAAGCTTAATCTGCCTTTCTTCATTCTCTTCTCACCACTGGATGGCAGCAGTGCAGCCTGGGAAGGGAAGCGACAGCACTAGGTGGATTGGGTGGGACCAGTCCAGCTAGTTCACCCTTTAAGGAGACGTTTCTTCCCCTGCTGTTACACTTGGACCCAACCAAAGACGCTTTGAATCTTGTCTTTGAGGAAATTATTGTTATTTAGTGTTTCTCTGAACTGATTTGTTCTGCCAACATCAAGATGTTCGCACAGTACACGTTGCATTCTGGAGAAAGGCCAAGCAGAGTTTTGAGGTCCTCAGGCATGGCTGAAAACAGTGTGCCTCAAACATGGGTGCCTTCTTTCAGGAGAGACCTCCAAAGGTTGCTTAGTAGATGGAGCTTACACAACAGTTGCTACAGGCCTGGCTTGAAGCAGCTTTGCACAGAAAGCCTCTCAGCTGTGAAACTGCTTCTTAGACAAACTTGCTTGCTTGAAACTGGGGAACAAGGACTTAGTAGTTGGAAGATCACTAGACCTCATGGACCATTTTCAGGCTGTTTTTACTGTCTGATGATTCCCTGATTAGTAGGGTTTCAGTGGGAAAGGGAGAGTAAGGGAGGCTGTTGAGAGAAACCCAGTGAGATGGGGAAGCGAAGATGCCCTCAGCCTGAGGTTGTGAGTGAGTGCACTGTGCAGATGGTAGGGAGAAAGTGTGGACACCTTTGAGAAGACACAAAATGTCACCTTAGAGGGGCCTTTAGAGCCTCTGAGCCAGCGCTGTCGTGTTCCTGGGTTGGATTAGGATGCAGCTTTGCAATTAGAAGGAAAACAAGCCAGTGGTGCTCATAAAAAGAAACATAACTGGGGCTACTTTGCCTAGTAAGGAGCCCTGTTTAATTTTCCTTTCTAAATTTTATATGTTGCTTCTAAGATTGAACTTTAGCATCAGAAGACTAATTTATTTTGGCATAGTCAGATAGATAGACTTTATCTTATCCATTAGTTTCAAATCCATTTCATTGTTCTTGTGCTGCTGTTTTATAGTAAACAAAATGACATTGCTTAGTATTGTCCCTGACATTGATGTAAGAAGGCATTCCACTATTGTAGCCTGCTTGCCCGCATATTGTATCATGTGCTATATAATTTTTAGACATCTATGAAAACTTCATTTGTAGTTTAACCACAATGAAAAAGGAGAGCATGACCTAAGAGCCCCTCCATTCTATACAGACATGAAAAGCACCTCTCAGGTGGTTTTATGTGACTTACTTAAACCTGTAGCATTTTAGAGAATAAAACTCTACAAAGTATTTCCAAGACAAAATATGTATTTAATTCATTGCAAGTAAGAATTTCCCTACATATGTGTTGATGAAGAAACCTCCGATCAGCCATCGGCAGAACACATACTTACTTGTCCTCTGGTGGGCATGTGTTACAACGCAAAACATATGTGGTTCACAGATCGTCAATAACCAGGCTTTTGATGGAGACAGACCCTGCTATACAGCACTGGTGACCCATGTCAATGGCTCATGTCCGTTCCCTGCTGCAGGCAGCCTCTTTTCATCTTATCTCAATGCTGAAACAGAACTCCGTACTTGTTCCACATTGCCCCAAAACAAAGTCCACTCCACAAAATATTGAGGAGCAGGCAGATTTGACTGAAAATTTTGAGGGAAGATAAACCGTTTCCTTTCACAGGCCCCCCGTAACTTCAGATCGTCTCAAACCTTCTTTGGCTTCTCTTCTCCCCTGAGCCTCGCACAGTGCCCTGCCAACCCTGTCTCCCTTCCCTCTAGAAGCCCTGAGTCTCACCATCTCCAGCCAGAAACCCTTCCTGATTCACCCGTAGGACACTTCCACCTCTTCCCCTTCCCTCCTTTTTTGTTTCTTCAGAGATGGAGGTCTCACTCTGTCACACTGGCTCGAGTGTAGTGGCACAATTACAGTTTGCTGCAGCCTCAAACTCCTGGGCTCAAGTGGTCCTCCAGCCTCAGCCTCCAAAGTCACCGGATTACAGGCCTTCACCACCATTCCTGTGCTGTCTTCCCCTTTCTTATGT
>NW_022445593.1:0-2748 GCF_009761245.1 Sapajus apella | reverse complement strand
ATTATTTTCTACCGTGTTATTTGTCCACTTTTCCTATGTTTTCTCTGCTCCTTTCTTGCCTTCTTTTTGATTAAGGTTTTTTGTTTGTGTTTTTAAAAAATTCATTTTTTCCTCTCTACAGATTTAGTGGTTATATTACTGTTATAAGTTTTCTAATACTTTGCAAAGTCTAAAATTAATCATTATGGTATCCTCCTTTTCCTCCAAATAAAAGAAAATGGCTCAGACAGAGGAGCAAAGATGCATCCCGCCAGAACTGCCGGAAATGCTGAAGAAGTTTGCCAGAGCCGCCATCCTGGCGCAGCCACAGGACCTCCTCCAGTTTGGGGTCGAGTAGGTGCTCCTTTCTCGCCTTCACCCCTTAGAGGACCGGCCAGGAGAAAGGGTCCTGGACAACCGCGGAGGTTGTCATGGCTGAAGCCAGGGTCGGGACTAACTAGCATCATCTTTGTGGGTTTTGCCCTCACATTGCTTTGATGCTTTAAAATCCACACATAGATACTACATCTAACTGGGTGAGGATGGGATGCCTCCTCTAAGCGAGCCAGATTGAGCAGTAGGACGCCAGGTCAATAGGCCGTGTCCTGGGGCAAGCAGCAAGAGTTATATGACCGTGTCACACCAGCGTATGCACACCCAACTCCTCCCTGCACTCTTTTTCCCAGTCCGGGTGGAGAAACAAGGCTGGAATCTCCAAAGCTTAATCTGCCTTTCTTCATTCTCTTCTCACCACTGGATGGCAGCAGTGCAGCCTGGGAAGGGAAGCGACAGCACTAGGTGGATTGGGTGGGACCAGTCCAGCTAGTTCACCCTTTAAGGAGACGTTTCTTCCCCTGCTGTTACACTTGGACCCAACCAAAGACGCTTTGAATCTTGTCTTTGAGGAAATTATTGTTATTTAGTGTTTCTCTGAACTGATTTGTTCTGCCAACATCAAGATGTTCGCACAGTACACGTTGCATTCTGGAGAAAGGCCAAGCAGAGTTTTGAGGTCCTCAGGCATGGCTGAAAACAGTGTGCCTCAAACATGGGTGCCTTCTTTCAGGAGAGACCTCCAAAGGTTGCTTAGTAGATGGAGCTTACACAACAGTTGCTACAGGCCTGGCTTGAAGCAGCTTTGCACAGAAAGCCTCTCAGCTGTGAAACTGCTTCTTAGACAAACTTGCTTGCTTGAAACTGGGGAACAAGGACTTAGTAGTTGGAAGATCACTAGACCTCATGGACCATTTTCAGGCTGTTTTTACTGTCTGATGATTCCCTGATTAGTAGGGTTTCAGTGGGAAAGGGAGAGTAAGGGAGGCTGTTGAGAGAAACCCAGTGAGATGGGGAAGCGAAGATGCCCTCAGCCTGAGGTTGTGAGTGAGTGCACTGTGCAGATGGTAGGGAGAAAGTGTGGACACCTTTGAGAAGACACAAAATGTCACCTTAGAGGGGCCTTTAGAGCCTCTGAGCCAGCGCTGTCGTGTTCCTGGGTTGGATTAGGATGCAGCTTTGCAATTAGAAGGAAAACAAGCCAGTGGTGCTCATAAAAAGAAACATAACTGGGGCTACTTTGCCTAGTAAGGAGCCCTGTTTAATTTTCCTTTCTAAATTTTATATGTTGCTTCTAAGATTGAACTTTAGCATCAGAAGACTAATTTATTTTGGCATAGTCAGATAGATAGACTTTATCTTATCCATTAGTTTCAAATCCATTTCATTGTTCTTGTGCTGCTGTTTTATAGTAAACAAAATGACATTGCTTAGTATTGTCCCTGACATTGATGTAAGAAGGCATTCCACTATTGTAGCCTGCTTGCCCGCATATTGTATCATGTGCTATATAATTTTTAGACATCTATGAAAACTTCATTTGTAGTTTAACCACAATGAAAAAGGAGAGCATGACCTAAGAGCCCCTCCATTCTATACAGACATGAAAAGCACCTCTCAGGTGGTTTTATGTGACTTACTTAAACCTGTAGCATTTTAGAGAATAAAACTCTACAAAGTATTTCCAAGACAAAATATGTATTTAATTCATTGCAAGTAAGAATTTCCCTACATATGTGTTGATGAAGAAACCTCCGATCAGCCATCGGCAGAACACATACTTACTTGTCCTCTGGTGGGCATGTGTTACAACGCAAAACATATGTGGTTCACAGATCGTCAATAACCAGGCTTTTGATGGAGACAGACCCTGCTATACAGCACTGGTGACCCATGTCAATGGCTCATGTCCGTTCCCTGCTGCAGGCAGCCTCTTTTCATCTTATCTCAATGCTGAAACAGAACTCCGTACTTGTTCCACATTGCCCCAAAACAAAGTCCACTCCACAAAATATTGAGGAGCAGGCAGATTTGACTGAAAATTTTGAGGGAAGATAAACCGTTTCCTTTCACAGGCCCCCCGTAACTTCAGATCGTCTCAAACCTTCTTTGGCTTCTCTTCTCCCCTGAGCCTCGCACAGTGCCCTGCCAACCCTGTCTCCCTTCCCTCTAGAAGCCCTGAGTCTCACCATCTCCAGCCAGAAACCCTTCCTGATTCACCCGTAGGACACTTCCACCTCTTCCCCTTCCCTCCTTTTTTGTTTCTTCAGAGATGGAGGTCTCACTCTGTCACACTGGCTCGAGTGTAGTGGCACAATTACAGTTTGCTGCAGCCTCAAACTCCTGGGCTCAAGTGGTCCTCCAGCCTCAGCCTCCAAAGTCACCGGATTACAGGCCTTCACCACCATTCCTGTGCTGTCTTCCCCTTTCTTATGT
>NW_022445592.1:0-2748 GCF_009761245.1 Sapajus apella | reverse complement strand
TTAAAACAGACGTTTCTCCTGTGGTTTAGACGCGATCTTACCGCTAATTCTCATGAGCCTGTATACGGCTGGAAATATCTCTTTCCAGATTCTCCAAAGAAAGGGTTTCTGAACTGCTACGTTCACACATCTCTTTAACACTCTAAGTTGAATATACTCCTTGACAATCATTCTGCTACATAGCTCCGCTTTGTTTTAGGGCAAGATATCTCTCATTACATCCTATACTCCTATTCACTCAGGAATATCCAAACGCAGCTTTTAGAAGAAACCAGTTTCTAACTCGCTGAACCTAATCGTAGATGCAACTTCCTAAGGTGAAAGAACACACAGCAGAGAAGATTCAAACAGATGTTTCTGCTGTGGTTTAGATTCAATCTTACCGCTAATTATTATGATGCTGTTTATAGCTGGAAATATCTCTTTCCAGATTCTCCAAAGAAAGGTTTTCTCAACTGCTACATTCACATGTCTGTTTACCTCTGTAACTTGAATATACACCTTGACAATAATTCTGCTATATAGCTCCGTTTTTGTTTTAGACCCAGATATTTCTCATTACATCCTATACTCCTATTCACTCAGGAATATCCAAACGCAGCTTTTAGAAGAAACGTGTTTCTAACTCGCTGAGTCAAATCATAGATGCAACTTCCTATGGTGAACGAACACACAGCCGAGAAGTTTGAAACAGACGTTTCTCCTGTGTTTTAGATTCGATCTTACTGCTAATGCTTAAGAGCCTATATATGGCTTTAAATCATTCTTTCCAAACTCTCCAAAGAAAGGGTTTCTCAACTGCTCCATTCACACATCTGTTTAACTCTGTAGGTTGAATATACACTTTGACAATCATTCTGCTACATAGCCCTGTTTTTGTATTAGAGCCAGATATTTCTCATTACTTCCTATACTCCCATGGACTCAAGTATATACAAAGGCAGCTTTTCGAAGAAAAGTGTTTCTAACTCGCTGAATCCAAACGTTGATGCAGCTTCCTAAGGTGAACGAACACACAGCAGAGGAGTTTAAAACAGTCGATTCTCCTGTAGTTTGTACACGATCTTTGCTCTAATTCTTATGTGCCTCTATATGGCTGGAAATATCACTTTGCAGATTCTCCAAAGAAAGGATTTCTGAACTGCTATATTCACACATCTGTTTAACTCTCTAAGTTGAATATACGCCTTGACAATCGTTCTGCTACATAGCCCCGTTTTTGTTTTAGAGCCAGATATTTCTAATTACTTCCATTATTCCCATGGATTCAGGAATATCCAAACGCAGCTTTTAGAAGAAAAGTTTTTCTAACTCGCCGAATCTAAACATGGATGCAACTTCCTAAGGTGAACGGACATACAGCAGAGAACTTTAAAACAGCCGTTTCTCTGGTGCTTTAGATGCGATCTTACCGCTAATTCTTATGAGCCTGTATACGGCTGGAAATATCTCTTTCCAGATCCCCCAACGAAAGGGTTTCTGAACTGCTACGTTCAAACATCTCTTTAACACTCTAAGTTGAATACACTCCTTGACAATTATTCTGCTATATAGCTCCGTTTTTGTTTTAGAGCGAGATATTTCTCATTACTTCCTATACTCCTATTGACTTAGGAATATCCAAACGCAGCTTTAAGAAGAAACGTGTTTCTAACTCGCTGAATCTAATCGTAGATGCAACTCCCTAAGTTGAACGAACACACAGCAGAGAAGTTTGAAACAATAGTTTCTCCTTTGATTTAGATTCGATCCTACCGCTAATTCTTAAGAGGCTGTTTAGGGCTGGAAATATATGTTTCCAGATTCTCCAAAGAAAGGATTTCTCAACTGCGACATTGACACATTTGTTTAACTCTGTAAGTTCAATATACACCTTGACAATCATTCTGCTACATAGGTCGGTTTTTGTTTTAGAGCCAGATATTTCTCATTACATCCTATACTCCCATTCACTCATTAGTATCCAAACACAGTTTTAGAAGAAACGTGTTTCTAACCGGCTGAATCTAAACATAGATGCAACTTCCTAAGGGGAACGAACACACAGCAGAGAAGATAGGAACAGACATTTCTCCTGTGGTTTAGATTCGATCTTACCGCTAATTATTATGATGCTGTCTATAACTGGATATATCTCTTTCCAGATTCTCCAAAGGGTTTGTCAACTGCTATACTCACACATCTGTTTACCTCTGTAAGTTGAATGTACACCTTGACAATCATTCTGCTACATAGCCCTGCTTTTGTTTTAGATCCAGATATTTCTTATTACTTCCTATACTCCCATGGACTCAAGAATATACAAACGCAGCTTTTAGAAGAAAAGTGTTTCTAACTCGCTGAATCTAAACATAGATGCAACTTCCTAAGATCAACGAACACACAGCAGAGAAGTTTAAACAGACGTTTCTCCTGTAGTTTAGACGCGATCTTTGCGCTAATTCTTATGAGCATCTATATGGCAGGTAATATCTCTTTCCAGATTCCCCAAAGAAATGGTTTCTGAACTGCTATGTTCACAAATCTCTTTAACACTCTAAGTTGAATATACTCCTTGACAATCATTCTGCTATATAGCTCCGTTGTGGTTTTAGCGCCAGATATTTCTCATTACATTCTATACTCCCATGACTCAGGTATATCGAAATGAAACTTTTAGAAGAAACGTGTTTCTAACTCGCTCAATCTAATCATAGATGCAACTCCCTAAGTTGAACAAACACACAGCAAAGAAGTTTGACGCAAACG
>NW_022445591.1:0-2750 GCF_009761245.1 Sapajus apella | reverse complement strand
GGGGGTCTCACTATGTTGCCCAGGCTGGTTTCAGACTCCTGGGTTCCAAGCAATCTTCCCCCCTCGGCCTCCTAAATTGCTGGGATTACAGGTGTAAGCCACTGTGCCTGGCTGTTCCTCCTCCGAAGATTAACAGGCGTGAGCCACATGCCTGGTTCTTCCTCCTCCTCCTCTTCCTTCCCCTCTATAGATTATAGGTGTGAGCCACAGCTCCTAGCTGTTCCTGTTCCTCATCCTTCTCTTCGGATTACAGGCATGAGTCACCTCGACTGGCTATTCCTCCTCCTCCTCTTTCCCTCCTCCACAGATTATAGGCACGAACCACCACACCTAGCTGTTCCCCCTCCTTCTCCTCCTCTTCCTCGGATTACGGGCTTGAGCCACATGCCTGGTTATTCCTCCTCTTTTCCACCTCCCCGGATTACAGGCATGAACCACCTTTCCTGGCTGCTCCTCCTCCTCCTTGGATTACAGGCATGAGCCACCTCACCTGGCTGTTCCTCCTCCTGTTTGGATTGCAGGCGTGAGCCACCATGCCTTGCTATGCCTCCTCCTCTTCTTTTCCTCATCGTCCTCCTTCAGCTGTTTTTCTTCTCCTCCTTCTCCTCCCTCTTCATTTAATTAATTTTTTAAGATGGAATCTTGCTCTTGTTACCCAGGCTGGAGTGCAATAGTGTGATTCTGGTTCACTGCAACCTCTGCCTCCTGAATTCAAGCAATTCTTCGGCCTCAGCCTCCCGAGTAGCTAGAATTACAGGTGCCCACCACCATGCCCAGCTAATTTTTGTATTTTTAGTAGAGATGGGGTCTTACCATGCTGGCCAGAGTGGTCTGGAACTTATGACCTCAGGTGATCCACCCACTTTGACCTCCCAAAGTACTAGAATTAAAGGCAAGAGACACTGCACCCGGCCTTATTAAGACAGAGTTTAGCTCTTGCTGCCCAGGAATGCAATGACACAATCTGGGCTACCTGCAACCTCTGCCTCCTGGGTTCAAGCAATTCTCCTGCCTCAGCCTCCTAAGCAGCTGGGACTACAGGCATCCCCCACCATGCCCAGCTAATTTTTGTATTTTTAGTAGAGATGGGGGTTTCACCATGTTGGCCATGATGGTCTTGATCTCCTGACCTCAGATGATCCACCCACCTCAGCCTCCCAAAGTGCTGGGATTACAGGTGTGAGCCAATGCGCCCGGCCTGTTTTGGGCTTTTTTTGAGACAGGGTCCTGCTTTGCCACCCAGGTTGGAGTGCAATCGCACAATCACGGCTCTCCACATCCTTGACCTCCTGGGCTCTAGGGACCCTCTCACATCAGTCTCCTGAGTGGCTGGGACCACAGGTACATTCCATCACAACTGGCTAATTTATTTTTTTTTTAATTTTAGAGGCAGGGTTTCACTATGTTGTTCAGATTCGTTTTGAACTCCTGGGCTCAAGCAATGCTCCTGCCTCAGCCTCTCAAAATGCTGGGATTACAGGCATGAGCCACCAGGCCTAGCCACTGGAGAATTGATTAAAAATACAAATTGCTGGGGACCACCCCAAGTCTCTGATTCAGCCATCTACAGTGGGGCCTCTCACTGCATTTCTCAGGAGTTTGAGGTGATGTTGGTACTAGCTTTGAGAAACACTGCTTTTTTGTTTTTTTGAGATGCAGTCTTGCTGTCACACAGGCTGGAGTGCAATGGCATGACCTCCGCTCACTGCAACCTCCATCTCTCGGGTTCAAGCAATTCTCCTGCCTCAGACTCCCCAGAAGCTGGGATTACAGGCATGTGCCACCACACCTAGCTAACTTTTATATTTTTAGTAGAGACAGAGTTTCGCCATGTTGTCCAAGGTGGTCTCGAACTCCTGACCTCAAGTCATCTGACCACCTTAGCCTCCCAAAGTGATGGGATTACAGGTCTGGGCTTCCACATCCAGCCAAGAAACACTGATTTCAAGACTCATCCTGAACTTTTTAGGAATGAAATGATGTGATGATGGGAATTTGCCTTGAAATAATAAGGGGGTGAAGGAGTGGGGCAGGGCTGTGGGTAAAGACAGGTGGAGCCAGGGTGTCGGTAAGTTGATTATTGTTGAAGCTGGGTGTGAGTACAGGGTTCATTATGCATTCTTTAGCTGTTATATACAGAAATTTCTCATAATAACTGATTTTAAAAGAAATCAGCCCGGCAAAGTGGCTCATACCTGTAATACCCCTGCACTGTGGGAGACGAAGGTGGAGGATGGCTTGGGACCAAAAGTTTGAGACCAGCCTGGGTGACACGGGGAGACCCTGTCTCTACAAAAAATAAAACAATTAGCCAGGCGTGGTGGTGCATACCTACAGCCCCAGCTACTTCGGAGACTGAGGTAGGAGGATCATTTGAGTCCAGGAGTTCGAGGCTGCAGTGAGCTACGACTGCACCACTGCACTCCAGCCTGGTGACAGAGACCCTGTCTCTAAAAAAGAATTTTCTTAGATAAATTCAATTTATTCATATATTTGAAAACAAAGTTTCACTCTGTCATCCAGGCTGGAATGCAGTGATATGTCTCAGCTCACTGCAACCTCCACCTCCTGGGTTCAAGCAATTCTCCTGCCTCAACCTCCTGAGTAGCTGAGATTATAGGCACTCATCATCACGCCTGGCTAAATTTTGTATTTTTAGTACAGGCAGGGTTTCTCCATGTTGGCCAGGCTGGTCTCAAACTCCTGACCTCATGATCCACCTGCCTTGGCCTCCCACAGTGCTGAGATTA
>NW_022445590.1:0-2750 GCF_009761245.1 Sapajus apella | reverse complement strand
GTCCCCAGCAAAGACCTGAGAAACCTTCGCCATAAGTCATCTGCTGCACAGCTTGGCTTTTGGGCTAATGCAGCTACATTGTCACTTTCAAAGTTCCACTTAGAACTTTTCTTATGCTGAGCAAAGAACACGTGTGCACACATACACACAGATGCAGATATACACAGATGCAGATATACACACAGGCAGATATACACACATGCAGGTATACACACACATAGAAATCTGTTTAACTTTGTGTAACCTGCATTTCCCACATCTAATTGACCAAAGGGCCCATTTTTCTTTTTTTTTTGTTTTTTTGTTTTGTTTTTGAGACGGAGTTTCGCTCTTGTTACCCAGGCTGGAGTGCAATGGCGCGATCTCGGCTCACCGCAACCTCCGCCTCCTGGGTTCAGGCAATTCTCCTGCCTCAGCCTCCTGAGTAGCTAGGATTACAGGCACGCGCCACCATGCCCAGCTAATTTTTGTATTTTTAGTAGAGACGGGGTTTCACCATGTTGACCAGGATGGTCTCGAGCTCTTGACCTCGTGATCCACCCGCCTCGGCCTCCCACAGTGCTGGGATTACAGGCGTGAGCCACGGCGCCCGGCCAAGGGCCCATTTTTCTATGGCATCTATCGGTGTAGGACACATGCTGGAACGCACTGCCCTACTCACTGCCGTAATCGGGAGCTGACCTAGATAATGATCTCTGCCTCCCTCTAGAAATCCACAGAAGCAGCATCTCTAACAAATCTCCCACCTTCTAATGACCTTAAGCCACTAATCCACTCTACATGTAGCCAGAGGCTATAGCTCAACTTTGCCAAAACACAGGCCTGCTATGAGTGGGAGGGCCACTGCATCTTTGGCCTGAGGCTGTCCTCAAAAAACTGAACTCACGGCTACCCCACAATTCAGCCATGGAGGACAGAAGTTTTCCTGCCCTGAGAACCCAGCTCAGGGTCATTGCTAGATGGGTCACTCACGTATGCATGCAGATAATCAGCCTGACGGGAGACATGTGGGGCACTCACCTGTCCATTCTTCAGCCCCACTAACAGGCCTTCCCTTCCAGGAGGGCCACCGATAACCTTGATGTAACGAATTAGAGACTCCATCTGCCACTCCCGCTCCTTCACTCCGCTGAAGGACAGACACTGCAGCCGTTTCTCCTAGGAAGCAAACCCAGCTCTGCATGGAAATTCAACAGAATAAATGCTCCTAGCCCTCCCCAAGGAGGTCTTCCTGCCCCTAAGGGGTGAAAATGCCTACACATTCAGTATCTATCTATCTATCTAACCCCATGTAGACCCCATGATTGACATCGTTAATCCAAGAATCCGTGCAAGGCTTCCCCACGGAGCCCACTTCAGCCTCAGATCTTCAACGCAGACCTTCATCCAGGTAGCCTAGGCCAGAGGTAGCACTTGAAAGTACACATACTTGCCACACCTATCCTATAACTTGTGGCAACCCTAAACCCCTTGAAGTGCTAGACTTTATTTATTTATTTATGAGACAGGGTCTCACTCTATCACCCAGGCTAGAGTGCAGTGGTGCTATCACAGCTCACTGCAGCCTCCAATTCCTGGCTCAAGCAATCCTCCTGCCTCAGCCTCCCAAGTAGCTGGGACTACAGGCAAGCGCCACCACACCCAGCCAATAAAAAAAATTTGTAGAGATGGGGTCTCACTTTGTTTTCTAGACTGCTTTCAAACTACTGGCCTCAAGTGATCCTCCTGCCTTGGCCTCCCAAAGTGCTGGGATTTACAGGCATGAGCCACTGCACCCTGCCCAGTTCTAGACTTTGAGAGATTGTAATAATATTTTACACTACAGTGATTCCTAGAAATTCTTCCCTTTTATTGCTTCCAATAGAACTATGTGAAACAAAATCCACCTCTACTTCCAAGGTGCTGGGCTAGCCATCTCTCAAAGTCTTTCCAAACTTCTTTTTGACTTAGACACTCTCTAGAATCTTGAGAAAGTTTTTTCCATGAAAAAAAATCTTTCAGGAATTAAAACTTCCTTGACAATTACTGAGTTGATACAAATTTTACGTATATATGCTTATCAACAAAAACTACCTTCATTTTGTACAACACCAATTTATGTTTCAAGTCATTAAAATATATTTAATCCTACTATGACAAAATGTTCTGCAACAGAAAAAGGTATTCTTGGCCATAGTGGCTCACTAATCCCAGTACTTTGGGAGGCTGGACAGGTCTCAAACTCTTGGGTTCAAGCAATTCTCCCACCTTAGCCTCCCAAAGTACAGCCTCGTGTCTCTACTAAAAATAAAATCTAGTTGGGTGTGGTGGCATGCACCTGTGGTGCCAGTTACTCAGGAGGAGGACCACTTGAGCTTGGGAGGTCAAAGCTGCAGTGAGCCATGATTGTGCCACTGCATTCCAGCCTGGGCAACAGAGCGAGACCCTGTCTGTCTCAAGAAAAATATTTTTTTAAAAATAATAAAACGGCCGGGCGCGGTGGCTCACGCCTGTAATCCCAGCACTTTGGGAGGCCGAGGCGGGTGGATCACGAGGTCAAGAGATCGAGACCATCCTGGTCAACACGGTGAAACCCCGTCTCTACTAAAACTACAAAAAAAAATTAGCTGGGCATGGTGGCGCGTGCCTGTAATCCCAGCTACTCAGGAGGCTGAGGCAGGAGAATTGCCTGAACCCAGGAGGCGGAGGTTGCGGTGAGCCGAGATCGCGCCATTGCACTCCAGCTTGGGTAACAAGAGCTTAACTCTGTC
>NW_022445589.1:0-2750 GCF_009761245.1 Sapajus apella | reverse complement strand
AGCCTGAAGATCTCCCCACCGCCAACCTCCAATCCTGGACTGGAGAGTAATTCCCCTTCCTGTGCACAGAAGAGGAGGCTGCCAGTCCCAGGTGGCCAGTGCAGATTCTCGGCCTCTTTGCAGAGCCAAAGATTTTGGCCTTCCTGCTGCCCTGCCCATCAGTCTGCAAAAAGGCTTCCAAGCACAGAAATGACAGGATGGATCAAAGTCGCGGTAGAGACCTCAGAATACAATGAGTGCTTGGACTCCGGACTCGTCCCAAACCTAAACTCCCAATTCCTGTTCAAAAGGCAGTATGAGCCCAAATCCCAATGAAGTAAAAGGACACAGTGGCAGCCCCAGAGAGCCTTTCCAGAGAAGCCCGACCATCAACCTGCCACTGGGAAAACGCCCACCCAGCCTTAGCGCATCTGCCGGGGTACTGCACCCACCGACATCCGCGCAGCACAAACAAGACTGAGGAGCCCAGTCCCGCCACGCACAACCACATCTACCCTCAGAGCCCAGGCAGATGGGGTGTGGGGAAGGAACGCTGGGAGCTACTTGCAAACAAGTACCCTTCTCAGCAGAGGAAAAATAAAAAAATAAAATGCTGGCAACAAGTGGGAGGTGCAGCCCCCACGGTCAGGTCCCAGTGGCTTGGCGCTGGCAGAGCCGAGAAGGCAGGCACTGTGACCCAGAGCCAGCCCTCCCATGCGTCCTGCCCATCCCGCTTGCCCCCACAGTCATGCCTGAGTGGCTGGGAGCTGGTAGAGCTGAGAAGGCAGACACAGGGACCTGGAGCCAGCCTGCCCCAACATCCCACCCATCCCGCTTGCAACCCCCAAGCCTGTCCACTTGGCTGCCGTGCTCCAGCCCCCGCACAACCCAGGTGGCACCGCAGCGGAGACCCCGGGCCCCTGGCCTTGCAGGCTCACTCACTGCTGCATTCGTCGTCTGCACGGAGTTTGTCTTCCGAGAAGTGCCGGCCAGTGCCGGGGTCCGGCTGGCCCGGCACTCGCCACGGTAGCCCGAGCACTAGCTGCCAGAAGAGCAGCCCAGGCTCTGCAGCCATGTTGTGATCACCTTGGGGAGCTGGTGACGCGGTGGAGGAGGCCGGGGGCAGAGTCCCAGGGCCAGTGGGAAGCCAGGGGCCACCAAGGGGTGGCGCCCGGGAAGGTTTGAGCAGTTTCCAACTGACACGTCAGCAGGGGCTTTAAGAGGGATGCAGTGGACTTCCAGGAGGATTGAGGGAGACCTCCAGGAAGGGGACTGGCAGCCTAGTCCTCACCCCGAAGTCTTTTCCTCTGGTCGTTACCTCTGGTCGCTGCCGTGGCAACCAGAACTCTTGTTTGTTCTCCCACAACCAATCACCTGCCTTTGCCCCAGTGACTGCACTCGTTATTTACCCTTATCTGCATGCTTGCCTTTTGGCCTGGCCTGGCCATTTGGGGCTGCCTCAACTTTTGGCCTGGCCTTTTGGCCTGACCTGGCCTCTTGGCCTGGTTTGGCCTGACCTTGCCTTTTGGCCTGGTCTGGCCTGGCCTTGACTTTTGGCCAGGTCTAGACTTGCCTTGCCTTTTGGCCTGGGCTTGCCTTTTGGCCTGCCCTTTTGGCCTGGCCTGGCCTCGTGGCCTCACCTGACCTTTTGGACTGGACTTTTGGCCTGGCCTGGCCTTTTCCCTGGACTGAACTTTTCGCCTGGCCTTTTGGCCTGTAATGGCCTCTTGTCCTGGCCTTTTGGCCTGTCCCGACATTTAGGCCTGGCCTTTTGGCCTGTCATGGCCTTTTGTCCTGGCCTGGCCTTTTGTCCTGGTCTTGCCTTTTGGCCTGGCTTCGCTTATCCTTGCCTTTTGGACTGTCCTGGCATTTTGGCCTTCCCATTTGGCCTGTCCTGGCCTTTTGGCCTGGGCTGACCTTTTCGCCTAGCCTTTTGGCCTGTAATGGCCTTTTGTCCTGGCCTGGCCTTTTTGCCTGGCCTTTCGGCCTGTTCTGGCCTTTAAGCCTGGACTTTTAGCCAGACCTTATCTTATCGCCTGGCCTTTTGGCCTTGCCTTTTATCTTCTCATGGCCTTTTGGCCTGGCCTGGCCTGGCCTGGCCTTCCCTCATGGCCTGGCCTTTTGACCTGGCCTGACCTTTTGTCCTGGTCTTGCTTTGGCCATGCCTGGCCTGTCCTTGACTTTCAGACTTGTCTGACCTTTTGGCCTGAACTTTTGTTCTGGCCTTTTGGTCTGTCATGGCCTTTTGTCCTGGCCTTTTGGTCTGGCATGGCCTTTTGTCCTGGCCTTTTATCCTGGCCTGTTCTTTAGGTCTGGCCTGGTCTTGCCGTGCCTTTTGGTCTGAGCCTTTTGGCCTGGCCTGACCTTTTGGCCTGGCCTGGCCTTTTGGCCTGGACTTTTGACCTGGAATGTTCATTTGGCCTGGCCTCACCTTTTGGCCTGGATTTCGGCCTGGCCTGGCCTTTTGGTCTGGCCTGGCCTCGACTTTCAGCCTGGCCTTTTGGCCTTGTTTTTTGGCCTGGCCTGGGCTCTTTGCCTGGCTTGGCCTCTTGGCCTGGCCTTTTGGCCTGGCCTGTACTTTTGTCCTGGCCTGGCTTCTTGGCCTTTCCTTTTGGCCTGGGCTCTCCTGTTGGCCAGGTCTTTTGGCCTGGCCTGGGCTTTTGGCCTTTCCTTTTGGCCTGGCCTGTCCTTTTGGCCTGGTCTTGCCTTTCTTACTGGCCTGGCCTTTTGGCCTTGCCATTTGGCCTGTCGTGGCCTTTTTGCCTGGCTTT
>NW_022445588.1:765-2751 GCF_009761245.1 Sapajus apella | reverse complement strand
TGCAACTTCCGAAGGTGAGTGAACACACAGTGGAGCAGTTTGAAAGACTCGTTTCTCGTATGATTTAAATGCGATCTTAAAGGAATTCTTAAGAATCTGTATATGGCTGCAAATATCTCTTTCCAGATTCTCCAAAGAAAGGGTTAGTGAACTGCAACATTCACACAATTGTTTAACTCTCTAAGTTTAATATACACCTTGACAATCATTCTGCTACATAGCTCCGTTTTTGTTTTAGAGCCAGATATTTCTCATTAAACCCTATAATCCCATTCACTCAGGAGTATCCAAACGCAGCTTTTTGGAGAAGCGTTTTTCTTACTGGAAGAATCTACATATAGATGCAACTTCCGATGGTGAACGAACACACAGTGTAGCAGTTTGAAAGAGACGTTTGTCGTTGGATTTAGATGTGATCTTAAATCTAATTCTTTAGAGTCTGAATATGTGTGGAAATCTCTCTTTCCAGATTCTCCGAAGAAAGGGTTAATGAACTGCTACATTCACACAATTGTTTATCTCTGTAAGTTTAATATACAGCTTGACAATCATTCTGCTACATAGCTCCATTTTTGTTTTAGAGCTAGATATTTCTAATTAAACCCTATACTCCCATTCACTCAGGAATATCCAAACGCAGCTTTTTGGAGAAACGTGTTTCTAACTGTCAGAATCTAAACATAGATGCAACTTCCGAAGGTGAACGATCACACAGTGGAGCAGTTTGAAATAGACGTTTCTCGTATGATTTAGATGCGATCTTAAAGCTAATTCTTAAGAGTCTGAGTATGGGTGGAAATATCTCTTTACAGATTCTCTAAAGTAACGGTTAGTGAACTGCTACATTCACGCAATTGTTTAACTCTGTAAGTTTAATATACACCTTGACAATCATGCTGCTACATAGTTCCGTTATAGTTTTACAGCCAGATATTTCTCATTAAACCTTATACTCCCATTCACTCAGGAATATCCAAACGCAGCTTTTTGGAGAAACGTGTTTCTACCTCGCAGAATCTAAACATAGATGCGTCTTCTGAAGGTGAACGAACACAGAGTGGAGCAGTTTGAAAGAGACGATTCTCGTATGATTCAGATGCGATATTAAAGCTAATTCTTAAGAGTCTGTATGTGGCTGGAAATATCTCTTTCCAGATTCTACAAAGAAATAGTTAGTCAACTGCTACTTTCACACAATTGTTTAATTCTGTAAGTTTAATATACACCTTGACAATCATTCTGCTACATAGCTCCGTTTTTGTTTTAGAGCCAGATATTTCTCATTAAACCCTGTACTCAAATTCACTCAGGAGTATCCAAACGCAGCTTTTTGGAGAAGCGTTCTTCTTACTGGCAGAATCTACACATAGATGCAACTTCCGATGGTGAACGAACACACAGTGTAGCAGTTTGAAAGAGACGTTTGTCGTTTGATTTAGATGCGATCTTAAAGCTAATTCTTTAGAGTCTGAATATGTGTGGAAATCTCTCTTTCTAGATTATCCGAAGAAAGGGTTAATGAACTGCTACATTCACACAATTGTTTAACTCTGTAAGTTTAATATACACCTTGACAATCATTCTGCTACATAGTTACGTTTTTGTTTTAGAGCCAGATATTTCTCATTAAACCCTATACTCCCATTCACTCAGCAATATACAAACGCAGCTTTTTGGAGAAACGTGTTTCTTACACGCAGAATCTAAACATAGATGCGTCTTCTGAAGGTGAACGAACACAGAGTGGAGCAGTTTGAAAGAGACGTTTCTCGTATGATTTAGATGCGATCTTAAAGCTAATTCTTAAGAATCTGAATATGGGTGGAAACATCTCTTTCCAGATTCTCCAAAGAAAGGGTTAGTGAACTGCTACATTCACACAATTCTTTATCTCTGTAAGTTTAATACACACCTTTTCAATCATTCTGCTACACAGCTCCGTTTTTGTTTTAGAGCCAGATATTTCTCATTAAACCCTATACTCCC
>NW_022445588.1:0-665 GCF_009761245.1 Sapajus apella | reverse complement strand
CTCGCATTCACTCAGGAATATCCAAACGCAGCTTTTTGGAGAAACGTGTTTCTAACTCGCAGAATCTAAACATAAATGCGTCTTCTGAAGGTGAACGAACACAGAGTGGAGCAGTTTGAAAGAGACGTTTCTCGTATGATTTAGATGAGATCTTAAAGCTAATTCTGAAGAGTCTGTATATAGCTGGAAATATCTCTTTCCAGATTCTACAAAGAAATGGTTAGTCAACTGCTACATTCACACAATTGTTTAACTCTGTAACTTTAATATACACCTTGACAATCATTCTGCTACATAGCTCCGTTTTTGTTTTAGAGCCAGATATTTCTCCTTAAACGCTATACTCCCATTCACTCAGGAATATATAAAACGCAGCATTTTGGAGAAACGTTTTTCTAACTGGCAGAATCTAAACATAGATGCAACTTCCGAAGGTGAACGAACACACAGTGGAGCAGTTTGAAAGAGACGTTTCTCGTATGATTTAGATGCGATCTTAAAGCTAATTCTAAAGAGTCTGTTTATGGCTGGAAATATGTCTTTCCAGATTCTCCAAAGAAAGGGTTAGTGAACTGCAACATTCACACAATTGTTTAACTCTGCAAGTTTAATATACACCTTGACAATCATTCTGCTACATAGTTCCGTTATTGTTTTAGAGCCAG
>NW_022445587.1:0-2751 GCF_009761245.1 Sapajus apella | reverse complement strand
TCTTGCAGGTGACGGAGTGTCTTAAGAAAGCTCAGCTAGAAAGAGACACATACGCTCAACAGCTCAAAACAGAGAGGGTGCGGTGGCAGCAGCAATTGCTGAAAATGGCAGGAGAAGTGAGAGCTGACCCTTCAGCCCCCACCTTAGATGGCTCACTGGATCTTCCTGGGCATTTGTAAAAAGAGAATAGTCCAGCCAGGGGTGGTCACGGGACTGGGCTTTGTGGAGCTGGGGGCGGAGAGGGAGATGGTAGCCTGTCCAGCCACCCGCCCCTCTCTCCAGGGCCCTTTCCCCCTGTGCTTTGTGCAGATTGAAATATTCAAAATGGAGAAAAGACAGGACGCAATTAAAATCGAGGAGCTGAAGGGGAGCCTTGCCCACCTAAAAAACCATCTGGGTAAGAAGGGGCTGGCCTGACCAGGGAGCAGGACTGGCATCAGATGGCTGTGGGGGTGTCTTAGAGTGCCCCAGGGAGGTGGGTGGCTGGAAGGGCTTTGAGGCAGAGGGAAAGAGGTCTGTGCTAGGAGACGGCAAGTCTCGTAATCTCCATGAGCCTCAGTGTCCCCATCAGAAAGAGGGAGGGGTGCCTGTTGTCAGCCACCCACAGTGCTCTCTATGTGAAAGTGGCTTGGAAGACTGGCTACCATTTGGGTGCGAGGAATCATTAGCAGTGAGGCCAGGTTTGGGGAGCCTGAGAGGAGCTGTGCACCCAGAAGAGATTTTTTTGTTTTTTGTTTTGAGAATCCAGAGGCCTTCATTGTCTGCTTCCTTTCTCAGTTCAACTCCCAATCCAAAAGACCCCAGCAGGGCACTCTGACTTGGAGAAAAACCTAAAAACTGAAATCAAATACCTGAGAGACGAGCTGCGGGAACAGCAGAGACTACAGGAGGCGAAAATGCGGCTCCGGGAGCAGGAGGTGAGGCTGAGAGAACACTAGGAGAGGCTTCTTGAGCAGGAGGGGCTCCAGGAGCAGGAGGAGGAGCTGATGTGTTGCCCACCTGGGGAGACTGCCCTCCTTCCCATCCCTCCAGGCCTTTGTTTTCCCACCTGTAAAATGGGGGAGTATATGAAATGGGGCTTCTAAAGGCACCTGTGAGCACAGCATTGCTCTGATGGCTGTGGGAGAAAGGAGACAATTTTTCTAACCTGCCTCCACCCTTCCTGGTGCCATGGGAGGCAGTCACCAAGTTCTGGGGTCTCCAGCTGCAGTGGGTGGCCACTGATTGCTTCTCTCTGTCCAGAAGAACGGGAACAGGAGCGCACTGTATTTGGAGCAGGAAGGAAAGGAGCTGCAGGAGAAGCTTGGCGAACAGGAGACGGTAACCCCTGCCCCATCCAGGAGGGCTGGGAGGCAGGCACCGGCCTCTGGGGAGGGGAGGTGCAAGGCCACAGGCAGCTCCACCCTGGGGGCAGGTGATCCCACACCCTCCAGGGCAGTCCTGTGACCGTTTCTTGCTTCCTGTCCTCTGACTTTTAGAGGCGGGTAGCCCTGGGCTCCTCCCAGGTCTGGACGTCATCATCCCAGCTCGAGGGATGGAGCCCCCCAGTCATAGGGCAAGAGAGACAGTGGTGTGAGAGGCTCTTTATGCTGGGTGCGGTGGCTCACCCCTGTAATCCGAGCACTTTGGGAGGCTGAGGCAGGAGAATCCCTTAAGATCAGGAGTTTGAGATCAGCCTGGCCAACATGGCGAGACCTCATCTCTACTAAAATTACAACAACCACCACAACAAAGCTGGGCGTGGTGGTGCACACCACTAATCCCAGCTACTCAGGGGGCTGAGGCATGAGCATCGCTTGAGCCCGGGAGCTGGAGGTTGCAGTGAGCTGAGTTTGCACCACCACTCTCCAGCCTGGGCCACAGAGTGACACTCTGTCTCAAAACAGAGCAAATCAAATCAAAGCAAAACAAAACGAAAGTCTCCTTGCGTGGGTGCTGAGGATTAAATGAGATGATGCGTGGAAAGCATTAGGCATGTAGCACACTTGGCAGATGGTGGTCAGCTCCCTGTGCTTTTCCACCAGTCTGTGGCCTACAGTTTAAATGGTGGAAGGAAGGGCATGAGATTTGAGGCTGGGGAAGGAGGCATGAGGTTCTAGGCAAGGGAGGCAGTCTCTCAGGCTGGAGCCAGGGGCCAGGCGCCTGGGCAGGCCACCTTCCTCTGTGGTCCCTCCCAGACCCCCTTATGCTCTTGGTTTCTCTGCCTTCTGATTCCTCTGGACACTTACCCCTTCCGGGAGCCAGTGTTCAGACACCATCGTGACTGACAGGTGCACTCTCCGAGGCCCCAAGGGAAGGGGCTGCGCTCCACCTCCCTGCCCCGTCTGTCCTGTGTATGCCCCTACAAGAATGCTCCCCTCTTGCCTTCAGGTGCCATTTCTGAACGCTGATGGAGCCGGTGCCCAGGAGGAGCAGGCACGGCTCTGTGAGCAGCTCCAGAAACAACAGGGGTGCAGCCAGCACCAGGCTCATCCGGTGGCCTCGGCCCTGAGGGAGCCAGAGGCAGCGGTCGCAGCCACAGGGACTAGGAGCGACCGTGGGTGTGGGGAGACCCAGCGGGCCCTGCGGGGCGCCATCGACAAGCTGCAGGTGAGTGAGTCCTGGCAGGGGTCATGAAGAGTGGGGTGGGGCAGGTCGCTGCCGAGATGTGACCCCATTATTTTGGCTCCAGAATGAGTTCATGGCCGTCTTGAAGGAAAATGCGGACCTGAAGGAGCGGGTGGAAAAACTAGAACTCGGACTCATCCAGCT
>NW_022445586.1:0-2752 GCF_009761245.1 Sapajus apella | reverse complement strand
GAAGTACAAGAAAAACGCAGCTGGGCTCGGGGGGCCACGCCACCTATGAGCGGAGTCAGGCGAGGCTGGCGAGGTGAGGCAAGGCCCGGCCCCGAATGTCCAGAAGTGTATTTATTGTGTATAGGTTAGGGGGGCAGGGTAGTGAGTGAAATCATCTTTAAGGATAGTGTTAGGGTCGTGAGCAATAAAACAAGGGGTCCACCCCCATTAGGTCACCTAGGCCAGGAGGTGGACAGCGCTCAGCAAGGGGCCCGTTCCCACGAAAGCAAGGGCCATGTGCAGTAAGGGGTCCACCCCCATTAGGTCACCGAGGCTTGAAGGTGGGCTGTGCGCAGTGAAGAGGGTGCAGTGTGCGATACGTCTATCTATGGGCAAACTACTTGTAAGATTTATAGGCGGATGCTTTAAGTCACACAGCAGTGACAGAGCTGTCAAGGTTACCGCCACCTTCTGGCAGCTTCCAATGGGTTCTATGGGAAGATGCTTTTCGAGCAGCACAGTAGCAAGAGCTGATAAAGTTCACAGTCACCAAGGTGGATTGCCGTTCTGAGGGCAGCCTTCCACAAGAACTGGAGCAAGGTCCTACAACTCCTTTATCAGGAGGAGTGGCTCTCGCCCCAAGCCTGCCATACAGCGGGTATCTTTATGATACTGAACGCTGCCGCCTGGGCCGTGGATTCTTGTCCTGGTGTAACTGCTTTTCCCTTAAATCATGCTCTGCACTGTGTCTGCTCTAGGGATTTCTCAGATTATAAGCTGCTTATTCCTTAATTCATGCTCTGTACTGTGTCCACTCTAGGCATTCCTCCGATTATGAACTAAGATATAATTAGAGGTATATATGTAGGGAAATATTTTTTAGGTACTCATACTATCAACTATTATATGATTATGTAAAGGATTATATAACAGGAAATAGCTGAGTAGTAACACTATAAAGTGAGATATTCCTCAAGCCCTAACTGTGCTAGGGTTCTGCTTAGCTCTCATTCCTTGGTGCCTATATGGGGGGTTACCCACAGGGAGGCTGAGGCAGGAGAATCACTTGAATCCAGGAGATGGAGGTTGCAGTGAGCCAAGATTGTACCACTTCAGCCTGGGCAAAAGAGTGAAACTCCATTTCAAAAAAAAAAAAAAAAAAGCATATAGGAGGACGTGTGTGGTTTATATGCAAATCCCACACCATTTTGTCAGGGACTTGGGCATCTGAGGAACTTGATGTCTGAGGGGTCCTGTATCCAGGCCCCAGGGACACCGAGGGGCACCTGCATGCTGTTTGGGCCGTGTTCTGGTTCTGCTGCATTCAGCCATGCATCGCACCGTCACCATCCTGATTCTGTGTGGCCAGTGCACCCACAGCGTCTGCCTGAGTCGCAGCCTCCACAGTGTTTTCCTTGGCATGGAAAGACAGGTGACAGAACGGTTCAGATTTTGTCTGCAAATGTACCGATGTAGTTGATAAAAACGTCTTTTCCCCAGTGGATTTCAGTGGTTCTGGGTTGACAGTCACTTCCCAGCGGCAGAGGGGAGCCTCCTCCTGCCTCTTGTTCTGTCTCTTCTGACGTGTGCTAGGGCAGGGCCGTTCCCTTGGGGCTGAATGGAGGAGTCCGCTTTTTTTTTCTTGCCGCTTTCAGCTCCTTCCGCCGTCTTTGGGGTTCCGCAGTTTCACTCTGGTCTGGCTGGGGGAGTGTTTGCTTACCTGCCTGGCACTTGCTGGGCTTCGGGGTCTTGCTGGCTTTAGAAGTTCCTCAGCCACCAGAGTCTCTTCAAACAGCGCTTCCCTCCCTCTCTTCTCTTCCTGGAAATCAGTCCAAGCCCCACCTGGCTTTTGGATGCCGCTGGCATTGTCTCCGGCTTGGCGGTCTGTGCCGCTGTGATCCGCCGTCAGACCTGTCCGTTAAGTGCCACAGGCCAGCACAATGCGTTTCATCTCCAGAAGATCGGCGTGGATGTTTAAAAACTGCTGGGTCAGATTTTGTGGTTTTGTACTTCTGGCAGCTTGGTGTTCTGTGTCTGGAAATGACAGTGTTGGAGGCGTTTCTGGGTCTGATTCTGACCTTGCCCGCGGTGGTTTGTCTTCTTGTGTGTGTGATTTTTGGCATGAACTCACATTCGTTAGATGTTTATCTGTAGGAATTATTTGAGGTCTGCAGGGAGGTGGTTTGCTTTTTGCAGTGGGTGGGGAGGGCGAGGGCCCGGGGCCCCGCCTGGACGCGCTTCAATCTGCACATTCTCAGCCGCTGGGACCCGAGGCAGCCTGAGTTCCGGCTGCAGATCCGGTGCAGGCCGCCTTTGCTTGGGTGGCGATCAGGTGTTGCTCAGTGATGGGGATGCGTCCTGAGCAGTGTGTCGTTAGGTGGTTTCGTTTTGCGTGGGCACTGCAGAGGGCATTCAGGCCCAGACAGCACAGCCTTGTACACACCGAGGTGGTGTGACACAGCCGTCGCCCGAGGTGGCAAACCACAGCTGTCATCCACGGCACGCCGGAAGCCGTTGTGACACGATGCTAAGTGTGTGCCTTAACACAGAAGGCTGTCCTAGGAAAGGCACTGTAGAAATGTGGTATAAAAAATGCCACATCTGTGTAGGGTGCTTACCACAGGCGGGTCTGCAGGACTGGGGTGGCTCTGGCGAGGCAGTGAGTGAGTGGTGGGTGAGCGATGGGTGGTGGGTGGTGGGTGAATGGTGGGTGGTGGGTGAGCGGTGGGTGGTGGGCGGTGGGTGAGCGGTGGGTGATGGGCGGTGGGTGAGC
>NW_022445585.1:0-2752 GCF_009761245.1 Sapajus apella | reverse complement strand
ATAAGAATTAGCGGGAAGATGGAATCTAAACCACAGGAGAAACGTCTACTTCAATCTTCTCTGCTGTGTGTTCGTTCGCCTTAGGAAGTTGCATCTATGTTTAGATTCAGCGGGACAGAAACACTTTTCTTCTAAAGTCTTCGTTAGGATATCCCTGAGTAATGGGATTATAGGATTTAATGAGAAATTACTGGCTCTAAAACTGAAACGGAGCTATGTAGCAGAATGTTTATCAAGGTGTATATTCAACTTACAGAGTTAAACAGATGTGTGAATGTAGCAGTTGAGAAGCCCTTTCTTTGGAGAAAATGGAAAGATATTTGCAACCATATACAGGCTCATAAGAATTATCGGTAAGATCGAATCTAATCCACAGGAGAAATATCTGTTTCAATCTTCTCTGCTGTGTGTTCGTTCACTTTAGGAAGTTGCATCTATGTTTAGATTCAGCGAGTTAGAAACACGTTTCTTCTAAAAGCTGTGTTTGGATATTCCTGAGTGAATGGGAGTATTGGATGTAATGAGAAATATCTTTCTCTAAACAAAAACGGGGATGTGAAGCAGAATGATTGTCAATATGTATGTTCACCTTACAGAGTTAAACAGATATGTGAATGTAGCAGTTGAGAAACCCTTTCTTTGGACAATCTGTAAGGAGATATTTTCAGCCATATACAGGCTCATAAGAATTAGCGGTAAAATCGCGTCTAAACCACAGGAGAAACGTCTCTTTAAAACTTCTCTGTTGTGTGTTCGTTCACCTTAGGAAGTTGCATCTATGTTTAGATTCAGCGAGTTAGAAACACATTTCTTCTAAAAGCTGCGTTTGGATATTCCTGAGTCCATGGGAGTATAGGAAGTATTGAGAAATATCTGGCTGTAAAAGAAAAACGGGGCTATTTAGCAGAATGATGGTCAAGGCGTATATTCAACATACAGAGTTAAACAGATGTGTGAATGTAGCAGGTCAGAAACCCTTTCTTTGAAAAATCTGGAAAGAGATATTTCCAGCCATATAGTGTCTCATAAGAATTAGTGCAAAGATCGCGTCTAAAGTACAGGAGAAACGTCTGTTTTAAAATTCTCTGCTGTGTGTTCGTTCACCTTAGGGAGTTGAATCTATGATTTGATTCAGCGAGTTAGAAACACGTTTCTTCTAAAGGCTGCGTTTGGATATTCCTTAGTCAATAGGAGTAAAGGATGTAATGAGAAATATCTGTCTCTGAAACAAAAACGGAGCTATATAAGCAGAATGATTGTCAAGGAGTATATTCAACTTAGAGTGTTAAAGAAATGAGTGAACGTAGCAGTTCAGAAAACCTTTCTTTGGAGAATCTGGAAAGAGATATTTCCAGCCATATAGAGGCTCATAAGAATTAGCGTTACGATCGCGTCTAAACAACGGGAGAAACGTCTGTTTTAAAGTTCTCTGCTGTGTGTTCGTTCAACTTAGGAAGTTGCATCTATGTTTAGATTCGGCGTGTTAGAAACACTTTTCTTCTAAAAGATGCGTTTGGATATTCCTGAGTCCATGGGAGTATAGGAAGTAATGAGAAATATCTGGCTCTAAAACAAAAACGGGGCTATGTAGCAAAACGATTGTGAAGGTGTGTATTCAACTCACAGAGTTAAACAGATGTGTGTATGTAGCAGTTGAGAAACCCTTTCTTTGGAGAGTTTGGAAAGACATATTTCCAGCCGTATACAGGCTCATAAGAATTAGCGGTATGATGGAATCTAAACCACAGGAGAAACGCCTGTTTCCATCTTCTCTGCTGCGTGTTCGTTCATCTTAGGAAGTTGCATCTATGCTTAGATTCAGCGAGTTAGAAACACGTTTCTTCTTAAAGCTGCGTTTGGATATTCCTGAGTCAATAGGGGTATAAGTTGTAATGAGAAATATCTGGCTCTAAAACAAAAACGGAGCTATGTAGCAGAATGATTGTCAAGGTGTATATTCAACTTACAGAGTTAAACAGATGTGTTAATGTAGCAGTTGAGACACCCTTACTTTGGAGAATCTTTAAACAGATTTTTCCAGCCATATACAGCCTCTTAAGAATTAGCGGTAAGATCGAATCTAAACCACAGAAGAAACGTTTGTTTCAAACTTCTCTGCTGTGTGTTCTTTCAACTTAGGGAGTTGCATTATGATTA
This sequence comes from Sapajus apella, assembly GCF_009761245.1. Classification (NCBI taxonomy): domain Eukaryota; kingdom Metazoa; phylum Chordata; class Mammalia; order Primates; family Cebidae; genus Sapajus; species Sapajus apella. Next base: position 595 of record NW_022445585.1, on the reverse strand, counting down.
GATTCAGCGAGTTAGAAAGACTTTTCTTCTAAAAGCTGTGTTTGGATATTCCTGACTCAATAGGAGTTTAGGATGTAAAGAGAAATATGTGGCTCTAAAACAAAAACGGAGTTATATAGCAGAATGATTGTCAAGGAGTATATTCAACTTTGAGTGTTAAAGAGATGCGTGAACGTAGCAGTTCAGAAACCCTTTCATAGGAGAATCTGGAAAGAGATATTTCCAGCCATATACAGGCTCATAAGAATTAGCGGTAAGATCGCGTCTAAACCACAGGAGAAACGTCTGTTTTAAAGTTTTCTGCTGTGTGTTCGTTCACTTTAGGAAGTTGCATCTATGTTTAGATTCAGCGGGTTAGAAACACGTTTCTTCTAAATGCTTGGTTTGGATATCCCTGAGTCATGGGAGTATAGGATGTAATGAGAAATATCTGGCTCTAAAACAAAAACGGAGCTAAGTAGCTGAATGTATATCAAGGGGTATATTGAATTACAGAGTTAAACAGATGTGTGAATGGAGCAGTTGAGAATCCCTTCCTTTGGAGAATATGGAAAGAGATATTTCCAGCCATATACAGGCCCATAAGAATTAGCGG
>NW_022445584.1:360-2752 GCF_009761245.1 Sapajus apella | reverse complement strand
AGAAACGTCTCTTTCAAACTGCTCTGCTCTGTGTTCGTTCACCTTAGGAAGTTGCATCTATGTTTCAATTCAGCGAGTTAGAAACACGTTTCTCCAAATAGCGGCGTTAGGATATACCTGAGTGAATGGGAGTTTAGGGTGCAATGAGAAATATCTGGGTCTAAAACAAAAACGGAGCTATGTAGCAGAATGATTGTCAAGGTGTATATTATACTGACAGAGTTAAACAATTGTGTGAATGTAGCAGTTCACTAACGCTTTCTTTGGAGAATCTGGAAAGAGATATTTCCAGCCATATACAGATTCTTAAGAATTAGCTTTGAGATCGCATCTAAATCATACGAGGAACGTCTCTTTCAAACTGCTCCACTGTGTGTACGTTCACCTTCGGAAGTTGCATCTATGTTTAGATTCTGCGAGTTAGAAACACGTTTCTCCAAAAAGCTGCGTTTGGATATTCCTGAGTGAATGGGAGTATAGGGTTTAATGAGAAATATCTGGCTCTAAAACAAAAAAGGAGCTATGTAGCAGAATGATTGTCATGGTATATATTAAACTTACAGAGTTAAACAATTGTGTGAATGTAGCAGTTCACTAACCCTTTCTTTGGAGAATCTGGAAACATATGTTTCCAGCAATATACAGACTCTTAAGAATTAGCTTTTAGATCACATCTAAATCATACGAGGAACGTCTCTTTCAAACTGCTCCACTGTGTGTTCATTCACCTTCGGAAGTTGCATCTATGTTTAGATTCTGCGATTTAGAAACAGGTTTCTCCAAAAAGCTGCGTTTGGATATTCCTGAGTGAAAGGGATTATAGGGTTTAATGAGAAATATCTGGCTCTAAAACAAAAACGGAGCTATGTAGCAGAATGATTGTCAAGGTGTATGTTAAACATACAGAGTTAAACAATTGTGTGAATGTAGCAGTTCACTAACCCTTTCTTTGTAGAATCTCGGAAGAGATGTTTCCAGCCATATACAGACTCTTGAGAATTAGCTTTTAGATCGCATCTTAATCATACGAGGACCGTCTCTTTCAAAGTGCTCCACTGTGTGTTCGTTCACCTTCGGAAGTTGCATCTATGTTTAGATTCTGCGAGTTAGAAACACGTTTCTCCAAAAAGCTGCGTTTGGATATTCCTGAATGAATGGGAGCATAAGGTTTAGTGAGAAATATCTGGCTCTAAAACAAAAACGGAGCTATGTAGCCGAATGATTGTCAAGGTGTATATTAAACTTACACAGTTAAACAATTGCGTGCGTGTAGCAGTTCACTAACCCTTTCTTTGGAGAATCTGGAAAGAGATATTTCCAGCCATATACACACTCTTAAGAATTAGCTTTAAGATGGCATCTGAATCATACGAGGAACGTCTCTTTCAAACTGCTCCACTGTGTGTTCGGTCACCTGCGGAAGTTGCATCTATGTTTACATTCTGCGAGTTATAAACACGTTTCTCGAAAAAGCTGCGATTCCATATTCCTGAGTCCATGGGAGCATAGGGTTTAATGAGAAATATCTGCCTCTAAAATAATCACGCAGCTATGTAGCAGAATGATTGTCAAGGTGTATATTAAACTTTCAGAGTTAAACAATTGGGTGAATGTAACAGTTCACTAACCCGTTCTTTGGAGAATCTGGAAAGAGATATTTCGAGCCAAATACAGGCTCTTAAGTATTAGCTTTAAGATCGCATCTAAATCATATGAGGAACGTCTCTTTCAAACTGCTCCACTGTGTGTTCGTTCACCTGCGGTAGTTGCATCTATGTTTAGATTCTTCGAGTTAGAAACACGTTTCTCAAAAAGCTGCGTTTGGATATTCCTGAGTGAATGGGAGCATAGGGTTTAATGAGAAATATCTGCCTCTAAAATAATCACGGAGCTATGTAGCAGAATGATTGTCAAGGTGTATATTAAACTTTCAGAGTTAAACAATTGTGTGAATGTAGCAGTTCACTAACCCTTTCTTTGGAGAATCTGGAAAGAGATATTTCCAGCCATATACACACTCTGAAGAATTAGCTTTATGATCGCATCTAAATCATACGAGGAACGTCTCTTTCAAACTGCTCCACTGAGTGTTCGTTCACCTTCGGTAGTTGCATCTATGTTTAGATTCTTCGAGTTAGAAACACGTTTCTCAAAAAGCTGCGTTTGGATATTCCTGAGTGAATGGGAGTATAGGGTTTAATGAGAAATATCTGGCTCTAAAACAAAAACGGAACTATGTAGCAGAATGATTGTCAAGGTGTATATTAAACTTACAGAGTTAAAAAATTGTGTGAATGTAGCAGTTCACTAACCCTTTCTTTGGAGAATCTGGAAAGAGATATTTCCAGCCATATACACACTCTTAAGAATTAGCTTTAAGATCGCATCTAAA
>NW_022445584.1:0-260 GCF_009761245.1 Sapajus apella | reverse complement strand
CGATATTCCTGTGTGAATGGGAGTATAGGGTTTAATGAGAAATATCTGGCTCTAAAACAATAACGAAGCTATGTATCAGAATGATTGTCAAGGGGTATATTAAACTTACAGAGTTAAACAATAGTGTGAATGTAGCCGTTCACTAACACTTTCTTTGGAGAACCTGGAAAGAGATATTTCCAGCCATATACAGACTCTTAAAAATTAGCTTTAAGATATCATCTTAATCATACGAGAAACGTCTCTTTCAAACTGATCCA
>NW_022445583.1:0-2753 GCF_009761245.1 Sapajus apella | reverse complement strand
TCTGAAGTGTGTTCGTTCACCTTAGGAAGTTGCATCTATGTTTAGATTCAGTGATTTAGAAACACGTTTTTTCTAAAAGCTGCGTTTGGATATTCCTCAGTGAATGGGAATACAGGGTGTAATGAGAAATATGTGTCTCTAAAACAAAAACGGAGCTATCTATCAGAATGATTGTCAAGGTGTATATTCAACTTACAGACTTCAACAGATGTGTGAATGTAACAGTTCACAAACCCTTTCTTTGCAGAACCTAGAAAGAGATATTTCGAGCCATATACAGGAACATAAGGATCAGCAGTAAGATCGTGTCAAAACCAGAGGAGAAACGGCTCTTTCAAACTTCGCTGCTGGGTGTTTCTTCACCTTAGGAAGTTGCATCTATGCTTAGACTCCTAGACTTAGAATCAGGCTTCTTCTGAAAGCTGCGTTTGGATATTCCTGGGTTATTGGGCGTATAGGGTGTAATGAGAAATATGTGGCTCGAAAACAAAAGCGGAGCTGTGTAGCAGAATGATTGTCAAGGTGAATATTAAACGTACAGAGTTAAACAATTGTGTGAATGTAGCAGTTCAGAAACCCTTTCCTTGGAGAATCTGGAAAGAGATATTTCCAGCCATATACAGGTCCGTAAGAATTAGCTTTAAGATCGCATCTGAATCACAGGAGAAACGTCTCTTTCAAACTGCTCCGCTGTGTGTTCGTTCGCCTTCGGATGTTGCATCTATGTTCAGATTCAGCGAGTTAGAATCACGTTTCTCCAAAAAGCGGCGTTTGGATATTTCTGAGTGAATGGGAGTATAGGGTTTAATGAGAAATATCGGGCTCTAAAACAAAAACGGAACTATGTAGCAGAATGATTGTCAAGGTGTATGTTCAACTTACAGAGTTAAACAGTTGTGTGAATGTAGCAGTTCAGAAAACCTCTCTTTGGAGAATCTGGAAAGAGATATTTCCAGCCGTATACAGCCTCCTAAGAATTAGCGGTAAGATCGCATCTAAACCACAGGAGAATCGTCTCTTTCAAACTGCTCTGCTGCGTTTGGTTCACATTAGGAAGTTGCATCTATGTTTAGCTTCAGCGAGTTAGAAACAGGTTTCTTCTAAAAGCTGCGTTTGGATATTCCTCGGGTATTGGGAGTATAGTGTGTAATGAGAAATATCTGGCTCTAAAACAATAATGGAGCTATGTAGGAAAATGATTGTCAAGGTGTGTATTCAACTTACAGAGTTAGACAGATGTGTGAATGTAGGAGTTCAGAAACCCTTTCCTTGGAGAATCTGGAAAGAGATATTTCCAGCCATATACAGGCTCAAAAGAATTTGCTTTAAGATGGCATCTAAATCACAGGAGAAACGTCTCTTTCAAACTGCTCTGCTCTGTGTTCGTTCACCTTAGGAAGTTGCATCTATGTTTAGATTCAGCGTGTTAGAAACACGTTTCTTCTAAAATCTGCGTTTGGATATTCCTCAATGAATGGGTTTATAGGGGGTAATGAGAAATATCTGGCTCTAAAACAACAACGGAGCTTTGTGGCAGAATGATTGTCAAGGTGTATATTCAACTTAGAGAGTTAAACAGATATGTGAATGTAGCAGTTCATTAAACCTCTCTTTGGAGAATCTGGAAAGAGATATTTCCAGCCGTATACAGCCTCCTAAGAATTAGCGGTAAGATCGCATCTAAACCACAGGAGAATCGTCTCTTTCAAACTGCTCTCTTATCCCTTCGTTCACCTTCGGAAGTTGCATCTATCTTCAGATTCAGCGAGTTAGAAACACCATTATTCTAAAAGCTGCGTTTGAATATTCCTGAGTGAAAGGGAATAATGGGTGTAATGAGAAGTATCTGGCTCTAAAACAAAAGCGGAGAAGTGTAGCAGAATGATTGTCAAGGTGTATATTAAAATTACAGAGTTAAACAATTGTGTGAATGTGGCAGTTCACTAACCCTTTCTTTGGAGAATCTGGAAAGAGATATTTCCAACCATATACAAACTCTTAAGAATTAGCTATAAGATCGCATCTAAATCATACGAGAAACGTCTCTTTCAAACTGCTCCAATGTGTGTTCGTTCACCTTAGGAAGTTGCATCTATGTTTAGATTCTGAGAGTTAGAAACACGTTTCTCCAAAAAGCTGAGTTTGGATATTCCTGAGTGAATGGGAGTGTAGGGTGTAATGAGAAATATCTGGCTCTAAAACAAAAACGGAGCTATGTAGCAGAATGATTGTCAAGGTGTATATTCAACATATGGAGTTAAACAGATGTGTGAATGTAGCAGTTCAGAAACCGTTTTTTTGGAGAATCTGGAAGGAGATATTTCCAGCCATAAACAGGCTCAAAAGAATTATCAGTAAGATCGCGACTAAACCACAGGACAAACGCCTCTTTCAAACTGCTCTGCTGTGTGTTCGTTGACCTTAGGAAGTTGCATGTATGGTTAGATTCAGCGAGTTAGAAACACGTTTCTTCTAAAAGCTGCGTGTCGATATTCTTGAGTGAATGGGAGTATACAGTGTAATGAGAAATATCCAGCTCTAAAACAAAAACCGAGCTATGTAGCAGAATGATTGTCAAGGTGAATATTAAACTTACAGAGTTAAACAATTGTGTGAATGTAGCAGTTCTCTAAGCCTTTCTTTGGAGAATCTGGAAAGAGATATTTCCAGCCATATACAGGCCCCTAAGAATTAGCTTTAAGATCGCATCTAAATCAAAGGAGAAACGTTTCTTTCAAACTGCTCCGCTGTGT
>NW_022445582.1:0-2754 GCF_009761245.1 Sapajus apella | reverse complement strand
GAGCCATGGTGCCTGGCCAGGTTGATCAGCTTTTATAAAGAGTTCCTAAAAATAATCTATTTGGATTGGCATCAATGTGGGATTTTTTTTAGTAAAAAGATACTTCTAGAAAATATGAAGAATGAGGAAAAAGAAGGGCTTAGATGTAATGGCTTTTATAGTCTCAGTTTTAGTAGCGTTAGTCCCTGCAAACTGTATAATTTAATAATGATTTCTCACTGGCATCTTTAATATTTTGCTTTTTAAAATTACACCACGCAGTGGAAAAAATTAATAAAATGTAAAACCAAATGGTTCTAGCTAATCTCATCACTGTTAAATTTTGAAGATTTCTTTTTACTGAATCCATGCTTGCCTCTTTTAAGCTCCACTTTCTTTTTTATCTCCTTCCAACCTCTCTGAATTAACTCTTTTGCTGCTTTCACTGGAATTTATTTCAGCCTTTTTTATTTGCCTCTCCATTTTCATTAAAGATTAGCCCTGGGAAGCTTCAAAGCTTTGTTTAAAACCAAGTTCAGGGTGATAAAAATAAGTCTTAGGTCTGTGGAAACCAGGAAGAACCCCCCCCATCCCTCACCCCCCCGCAGTGTGCCGTCCCTAATTGAATCAGAAACCATGACAATGACAGGACACAGTGGGCCAGAAGCTCTGTCATCCAGACAATGAGCTTTAATCACTGAATTGCCACTGTGCTGTCTTTTAAAAAAAATGAGGAAAGAAAAACCACTTATGCCTAAAAACTTCCTTTGGCCTTATAGCATAGAAACAGCTGTGGTTTTAAAAGGTACAAGGAAAAGGATCTGCTACTGCTTCCTTTGTCCTGGTTCCCCAGGTCATGTGTGCTCACCAGCAATCAAAATGACCCAACATGCTTGAAGGGAAAGTGGGAGAGGAGATCCAGGTAAAGAAAGTGAAACAGTGGCCAGGCGCGGCGGCTCACGCCTGCAATCCCAGCAGTTTGGGAGGCTGAGGCAGGTGGATCACCTGAGGTCAGGAATTCGAGGCCAGCCTGGCCACAATAGTGAATCCCTGTCTCTACTAAAAATACAAAAATTAGCTGGGCATGGTGGCGTACACTTGTAATCCCAGCTGCCCAGAAGGCTGAGGCAGGAGAATCACTGGAATTCCGGGGACAGAGGCTGCAGTGAGCCAAGATTCCACCATTGCACTCCAGCCTGGATGACAGAGCAAAGCTCTGTCTAAAAAGAAAGTGAAAGAGCAAAGTAGTGTTTCGGTATCATTCTTGTTCTATGGGCATAACCCTTTGTGGTGAAGAATACACACTGTAAGAGGGAGGGAAAGCCAGCTTTAATTTCAGCCCTGTCTGTGTGTTTGACTCTATGATTAGTATGTGATTGATGCCATGCCAGTGCCCAAAAGGTATGTTAGGAGGTTAATTTCAGCAGTTAACCTCTAGAAAAATTAAAGCCGATGATCCTCAGAGATGCTAAACTACAGAGACTGTAATCTCAGCCACAGTGATGGGCATTGATTTTCATTTCTTTCCCCACTTCACCTCCTCTGACACTCACACCCCTATCTCCTTAATACTGTCTTTTATTCTTCCTTTTCTCTTGCATCATTTTCTTTTACTATCTCCCTTGCTCTATTAGTTCTCCTGGCAACTTTTTTGTAACAAGGGTAAAAACAGGATAGTATTTTCATAACCATGATTGGAAGCCTGATTTTCTCATCTAGAATCATGACCTCTTAAACAATAGACTTGAAAAGTGGCTTCAGGTAAATAATGCCATCGCTTTCACTCTGGGTGACATACAGGCCCAGAACTGCTGTTTCTCCAAACTGGACTGTCTTATCTGTGATGTGCTGCCCCTTTCTTTCCTCCCAGCTCTCTCCTGAGTGCCAGGAGCTAGGCCGAGAGGGAGAAAGGACGCCAGTCATGCTGGTCTCTGGTTGCACCAGGGTGGCACTTCTTGCTCTTCTCCCCATTGTTCCTCGATACATCCCCAATCACAATAATAAGAAAGCAAACAACTTTCCTATTATAAGCCATGAATTCTTGTCCTTGAAATAACCGCCATGAAATGCCCAACCTCTTGGAAAGGAGGGCAAGTACAGACAAATTTGCCCTTTACTAAACATTTAGCTCCTGCCTCTGGACAAGGCAGTGGCACTCTGCGGGCAGTGGTGCTCTTGCTATGAGTGTAGTTCCCTCCTCCTCCATGTCACAAATTCTGATTGTGTCCCAGGCCACACATCAGGGGCCTGTAAAGCAAAATGTTCTTTGGTAGCTTGCTTATGGGCAGAGGTCTGCCCATCCCTGAAAAGCAGCAGCGAGATCTTTAGCTAATGGAGTGAATCCTCTCTTGGGCACCCCAGCAAAGCCTGCACAGGTGAATCTGGCATTACCCTCTTTATGTCTGTCTCTCTTGCTCATGATGGGTTGCACCTTCTTCCTTTGTTCCCCGTCCTTCGGCAGCCTCTCTGGTTAAAAGATTTAACTTCTTTGTAAACTTTCAGGTCACACTCAACAGCCTGCCCACTGTTTTCCTGGCATTTCAACATGGCTTAAAGCATGTCCTGTGGCATTCATCTCCAGGGGCTGAAAGTTGCTCAAAGGTCACTTCAACTGTGCTAGTAGCTTTACCAGATACACTCAAGTCCCATCCTAGCCGTCAAGTTTTCTTGTCTTCTTGTAGCTTGACGAGCAAAGACTTGAATATCTCTTCTTCCAGAGGAGGAATTTCAGCCCAGGAATCCCTATTCCTTTCTGGTGGTTTACTATTTGGCCTT
>NW_022445581.1:2065-2754 GCF_009761245.1 Sapajus apella | reverse complement strand
GCTGTCTAGCCGAATGGTTGTCAATCTGTACAATCAACTTACAGAGTTAAACTGATGTGTGTGTGCAGCAGTTCAGAAATCGTTTCTTTGGAGAATCTGGAAACAGATATTTCCAGCCATATGCAGGCATATAAGAACTGGAAGTAAGACTGCGTTTAAAACACAGGAGAAACGAGTTGTTCAAACTGCTCTACTTGGTGTTCCTTCGCCTTAGGAAGTTCCATCTATGTTTAGATTCAGTGAGTTACAAACACGTTTCTTCTAAAAGCTGCGTTTGTATATGCTAGAGTGAATGAGGCTATAGGGTGTAATGACAAATATCTTGCTCTAAAACAAAAGCGCAGCTATCTAGCAGAATGGTTGTCAAGCTGAAGAATCAACTTACAGAGCTAAAGTGATGTGTGTGTGCAGCAGTTCAGAAATCGTTTCTTTGGAGAATCTGGAAACAGATATTTCCAGCCTTATACAGGCATAGAAGAACTTCCAGTAAGACTGCATTTAAAACACAGGAGAAACGTCTATTTCCAACTGCTCTGCTTTGTGTTCGTTCACCTTAGGAAGTTGCCTCTATGTTTAGATTCAGCGAGTTAGAAACACCTTTCTTTTGTAATCTGCGTTTGGATATTCCAGAGTGAATTACACTATACGATGTAATGAGAAATATCTTGCTCTAAAACAAAAACGCTGCT
>NW_022445581.1:0-1965 GCF_009761245.1 Sapajus apella | reverse complement strand
AGTTAGAAACACGTTTCTTCTAGTAGCTGCGTTTGGATATGCCAGAGTGATTGAAACTATAGGCTGTAATGAGAAATATCTTGCTCTAAAACAAAAAAGCAGGTGTCTAGCAGAATCGTTGTCAAACTCTGCAATCAACTTACAGAGTTAAACTGATGTGTGAGAGCAACAGTTCAGAAATGCTTTCTTTGGAGAATCTGGAAACAGATATTTCCAGCCATATACAGGCATATAAGAACTAGCAGTAAGACTGCATTTAAAACACAGGAGAAAAATCTCGTTCAAACTGCTCTGTTTGTGTTTGCTCACCTTAGTATATGGCATCTATGTTCAGATGAAGCGAGTTAGAAACACGTTTCTTCTAAAAGCTGCGTTTGGATATTCCAGAGTCACTGAGACTATAGGCTATAAAGAGAAATATGTTGGTCTAAAACAAAAACGCAGCTATCTAGCAGAATGGTTGTTAAGCTGTGCAATCACCTTACAGAGTTAAACTGATGTGTAAGTGCAGCAGTTCAGAAGTCCTTTCTTTGCACAATAGGGAAGGAGATATTTCCAGACGTATACAGGCACATAAGAACTAGCAGTAAGACTGCGTTTAAAACACGGGAGAAACGACTAGTTCAAACTGCTCTGCTTTGTGTTCGCTCACCTTCGGAAGTTGCATTTATGTTTAGATTCAGCGAATTAGAAAAACGTTTCTTCTCAAAGCTGCCTTTGGATATTACAGAGTGATTTAGACTATAGGCTGTCATGAGAAATATCTTGGTCTAAAAAAAAAACGCAGCCATGTAACAGAATGGTTGTTAAGCTGTACAGTCAACTTACAGAGTTAAACTGATGTGTGTGTGCAGCAGTTGGGAAATCCTTTCTTTGGAGAATCTGGAAACAGATATTTTCAGTCATATTCAGGCATAGGAGTACAAGCAGTAAGACTACGTTTAAAACACAGGAGAAACGTCTATTTCAAACTGCTCTGCTTTGTGTTCGTTCACCTTAGGAAGTTGCCTCTATGTTTAGATTCAGCGCGTTAGAAACACCTTTCTTTTGTAATCTGCGTTTCGATATTCCAGAGTGAATTACAGTATACGATGTAATGAGAAATATCTTGCTCTAAAACAAAAACGCTGCTATCTAGCAGAAAGGTTGTCAATCTGTACAGTCAACTTACAGAGCTAAACTGATGTGTGTGTGCAGCAGTTCAGAAATCGTTTCTTTGGAGAATCTGGAAACTGACATTTCCAGCCTTATGCAGGCATATAAGAAGTGGCAGTAAGACTGCGTTTTAAACACAGGAGAAACATCTCGTTCAAACTGCTCTCCTTTGTGGTCGGTCACCTTAGGTCGCTGGCTCTATGTTCAGAATGAGAGAGTTAGAAACACGTTTCTTCTAATAGCTGCGTTTGGATATGCCAGAGTGAATGAAACTATAGGCTGTAATGAGAAATATCTTGCTCTAAAACAAAAAAGCAGGTATCTAGCAGAAGCATTGTCAAACTCTGCAATCAACTTACAGAGTTAAACTGATGTGTGAGAGCAGCAGTTCAGAAATGCTTTCTTTGGAGAATCTGGAAACAGATATTTCCAGCCATATACAGGCATATAAGAACTAGCAGAAAGACTGCATTTAAAACACAGGAGAAACATCTCGTTTAAACTGCTCTGCTTTGTCTTTGCTCACCTTAGCCAGTGGCATCCATGTTCAGATTAAGCGAGTTAGAAACACGTTTCTTCTAAAAGCTGCGTTTGGATATTCCAGAGTCACTGAGAATATAGGCTATAAAGAGAAATATGTTGGTCTAAAACAAAAACGCAGCTATCTAGCAGAATGGTTGTTAAGCTGTACAATCACCTTACAGAGTTAAACTGTTGTGTAAGTGCAGAAGTTCAGAAATCCTTTCTTTGCACAATAGCGAATGAGATATTTCCAGACGTATACAGGCATATAAGAACTAGCAGTAAGAC
>NW_022445580.1:0-2754 GCF_009761245.1 Sapajus apella | reverse complement strand
CTAATTTTTTGTATTTTTAGTACAGATGGGGTTTCACTACATTGGCCAGGTACTCTCAAGCTCCTGGCTTCAAGTTATCCACCTATCTCAGCTTCCCAAAGTGCTGGGATCACAGGTATAAGCCCTGGCTCGGTACATTTAAGGTATATGGCATATGGAGGCTGAGGTGGGAGGATCACTTGAGTCCAGGAGAGCAAGGATATCCTGGGCAACATACCACCCAGAGAGATCCTATCTGCACAAAAAAATTATGTTTAATTAACTGGGCATGTTGTTAGTGCACACCTGTAGTACTAACTTCTTCAGAGGCTGAGGCAGGAGGATCGCTTAAGCTGATAATTCAAGCTGTGATCACGCCACTGAATTCCAGCTCTGAGACACAGCAAGACCCTCTTTCTAAAAATTGTAAAAACTATATTGTTTTCTTGAGACAGAGTCTTGGTAGCTCACACAGGCTGGAGTGCAGTGGTGCAATCTGAGTTCACTGCAACCTCCGCCTCCTGGGTTCAAACACTTCTCCAGCCTCAGCCTCCTCAGGAGCTTGGATTGCAGACGTATGCCACTGGGTCTGGCTCATTTTTGTATTTTTAGTAGACACCAGGTTTCACCATGTTGGCCAGGCTGGTCTCCAACTCCTGACCTCAAATGATCTATCCATCTCGGCCTCTCAAAGTGCTGAGATTACAAGTGTAAGCCACTGTGCCTGGCCTTGTGGAAAATGTCAGTGGCACTTTCATTATAATTGAATACTTGAAAAAAACCCAATGCACATGCGTATGACAGTTTTTGCCAGGGCCAGGAACCAGGACCTTTTCTAATGCCTTCACCTTGTATTCTAGGACCTTGCAAACAATAGGTGCTTAGCAAGTGCAATAGAAGCCACTCAGACAGTGCTTGATGTGCACTGCATACACGTCATCATTAGGAAGAAAGAGAAGGAGAGAGGAAGAACATAGGAAAATTCAGGGCAAATGATTAGTTTGACACCATCATTGCTAAAAATCAGAGACCAGACTATGCATGTTGGCTCATGCCTGTAATTTCAGCCCTTTAGGAGGCTGAGGCAGGTAGATCACTTGAGTTGAGGAGTTTGAGACCAACCTGGCCAACATAGCAAAACGTCATCTGTACTGAAAACACAAAAGTTAGCCAGGGATGGTATGGCAGGTGCCTGTAATCCCAGCTACTAAGGAGGCTGAGGCAGGAGAATCGCTTGAACGAGGACGTGTAAGTTGCAGTTAGAGGAGATTACACCACTGCATTCCAGCCTGAGGGAAAGAGCAACACTCCACCTCAAAAGAAAAAAAAAAAAAAAAAAAAAAAAAGTTCAGAGAAGACCAAGATATCCGCAGATAACACACCGTGTCACTTTCCCTGTACTCTTTTCCGGACTCTTGCTAGACAGCTCCTAACATCACCATGAGATCCTGGTGAAGGAGCGGTGGATACTGGGGTTGCTACAGTTTAATGAACCATTTTTCCCCCGGAGAGAGATGATCATCATCTGTCAGATTCCTTTGAATGATTTTCCAACACCTGCTGTGGGCGGTATACCCTCAGGGCACTTCCCCATGCAGCCACCAGGAGGCGCCATTGCTGCATAAATGAAACAAATTTACCCAAGATTAGAAAATAGTGTTCTATTTTCTTTGAGCTGGGTGGGGTAGGTCAAACCCGTAATCCCAGTAACTAGGGAGGCAGAGGTGGGTAGACAACTTGAGGCCAGGAGTTCGAGACCAGCCAGGCAACATCGTGAAACCCTGTCTGTACTAAAAATAAAAAATTAGCCAGTGACACACGCCTGTAATCCCAGCTACTCAGGAGGCTGAGACAGGCGAATTGGTTGGGAAGCAGAGGTTGCAGTGAGCCAGAATCGTGGCACTGCATTCGAGCCTGGGTAACAGAGCGAGACTCCATCTCAAAAAAAAAAAAAATAGTATTCCTAAGGACTGAGAGGAGAAACTGAGGCATGCAGAGTGGAGTTGTGGTGGGGCTTGGGGAGAGAATGGGACCAAGTAACCTGGGAAGGACTCTCAGACAGTCACAGCAACTTGAAAATCATGTATTCTAACTTCCACTTCCACATTTTCCTGATATAGAAATGAAAGCTGAGAAGGGGAATATAACTATCCCAAAAGCACCAGGTTGGTGGGGAGCAGGGTTGCCAGAGAAAACACAGGACATCCAGTGAATTGTGAGTTTCGGACTCTCAGTGTATGTCCCACATAATGCATGAGACTTAGACTAAAACCTTCTTCACTCTTTGTCTGCAAATGTAACTGGGCATCTGTATGATGATTTGCTAAGTCTGACAACCCTCATGAGGGTTAAATGAAGATTAGGAAAATAATTAAATGTAATAAGCAAACATGCAAAATGAGGACAACTCTGTTCTCATTTTGCAGACAAGGGAATTGGACGTTAGGCAGGGGACTTGCCCCAAGATGACACTCACAAGCATTAGAGTTAGGATTTGACCGCGCTCCTGATTCCAGAGGTCTCAACTTCACTGTTGTGGCCAGTAAGACACCCCAGTCCTACTAGTGTGTGTGCATGTTCTGCCTTGAATGTAACCCGCTCCATCATGTAAGTGGGCCATTCCCCTCCCTGACATTGAAGGACCCCATTTTCAGCAGGCACGTCCTGACCCAGCAGACCCCATTGGCCTAGATCCGTGGGCCCTGGTGACTGCCCTTATCCCACTCTCTGACTCCCCATCTTAGGACCCAAGTCTGGCCCCCTTAAGGATCTGCA
>NW_022445579.1:0-2755 GCF_009761245.1 Sapajus apella | reverse complement strand
GGGGGTCTCACTATGTTGCCCAGGCTGGTTTCAGACTCCTGGGTTCCAAGCAATCTTCCCCCCTCGGCCTCCTAAATTGCTGGGATTACAGGTGTAAGCCACTGTGCCTGGCTGTTCCTCCTCCGAAGATTAACAGGCGTGAGCCACATGCCTGGTTCTTCCTCCTCCTCCTCTTCCTTCCCCTCTATAGATTATAGGTGTGAGCCACAGCTCCTAGCTGTTCCTGTTCCTCATCCTTCTCTTCGGATTACAGGCATGAGTCACCTCGACTGGCTATTCCTCCTCCTCCTCTTTCCCTCCTCCACAGATTATAGGCACGAACCACCACACCTAGCTGTTCCCCCTCCTTCTCCTCCTCTTCCTCGGATTACGGGCTTGAGCCACATGCCTGGTTATTCCTCCTCTTTTCCTCCTCCCCGGATTACAGGCATGAACCACCTTGCCTGGCTGTTCTTCCTCCTCCTTGGATTACAGGCATGAGCCACCTCACCTGGCTGTTCCTCCTCCTGTTTGGATTACAGGCGTGAGCCACCATGCCTTGCTATGCCTCCTCCTCTTCTTTTCCTCATCGTCCTCCTTCAGCTGTTTTTCTTCTCCTCCTTCTCCTCCCTCTTCATTTAATTTAATTTAATTTTTTAAGATGGAATCTTGCTCTTGTTACCCAGGCTGGAGTGCAATAGTGTGATTCTGGTTCACTGCAACCTCTGCCTCCTGAATTCAAGCAATTCTTCGGCCTCAGCCTCCCAAGTAGCTAGAATTACAGGCGTCCACCACCATGCCCAGCTAATTTTTGTATTTTTAGTAGAGATGGGGTCTTACCATGCTGGCCAGAGTGGTCTGGAACTTATGACCTCAGGTGATCCACCCACCTTGACCTCCCAAAGTACTAGAATTAAAGGCAAGAGACACTGCACCCGGCCTTATTAAGACAGAGTTTAGCTCTTGCTGCCCAGGAATGCAATGACACAATCTGGGCTACCTGCAACCTCTGCCTCCTGGGTTCAAGCAATTCTCCTGCCTCAGCCTCCTAAGCAGCTGGGACTACAGGCATCCCCCACCATGCCCAGCTAATTTTTGTATTTTTAGTAGAGATGGGGGTTTCACCATGTTGGCCATGATGGTCTTGATCTCCTGACCTCAGATGATCCACCCACCTCAGCCTCCCAAAGTGCTGGGATTACAGGTGTGAGCCAATGCGCCCGGCCTGTTTTGGGCTTTTTTTGAGACAGGGTCCTGCTTTGCCACCCAGGTTGGAGTGCAGTCGCACCATCACGGCTCTCCACATCCTTGACCTCCTGGGCTCTAGGGATCCTCTCACATCAGTCTCCTGAGTGGCTGGGACCACAGGTACATTCCATCACAACTGGCTAATTTATTTTTTTTTAATTTTAGAGGCAGGGTTTCACTATGTTGCTCAGATTGGTTTTGAACTCCTGGGCTCAGGCAATGCTCCTGCCTCAGCCTCTCAAAATGCTGGGATTACAGGCATGAGCCACCAGTTCTAGCCACTGGAGAATTGATTAAAAATACAAGTTGCTGGGGACCACCCCCAGTCTCTGATTCAGCTATCTGCAGTGGGGCCTCTCACTGCATTTCTCAGGAGTTTGAGGTGATGTTGGTACTAGCTTTGAGAAACACTGCTTTTTTGTTTTTTTGAGATGCAGTCTTGCTGTCACACAGGCTGGAGTGCAATGGCATGACCTCCGCTCACTGCAACCTCCATCTCTTGGGTTCAAGCAATTCTCCTGCCTCACACTCCCCAGAAGCTGGGATTACAGGCATGTGCCACCACACCTAGCTAACTTTTATATTTTTAGTAGAGACAGAGTTTCGCCATGTTGTCCAAGGTGGTCTCGAACTCCTGACCTCAAGTCACCTGCCCACCCTGGCCTCCCAAAGTGATGGGAATACAGGTCTGGGCTTCCACATGTAGCCAAGAAACACTGATTTCAAGACTCATCCTGAACTTTTTAGGAATGAAATGATGTGATGATGGGAATTTGCCTTGAAATAATAAGGGGGTGAAGGAGTGGGGCAGGGCTGTGGGTAAAGACAGGTGGAGCCAGAGTGTCGGTAAGTTGATTATTGTTGAAGCTGGGTGTGAGTACAGGGTTCATTATGCATTCTTTAGCTGTTATATACAGAAATTTCTCATAATAACTGATTTTAAAAGAAATCAGCCCGGCAAAGTGGCTCATACCTGTAATACCCCTGCACTGTGGGAGACGAAGGTGGAGGATGGCTTGGGACCAAAAGTTTGAGACCAGCCTGGGTGACACGGGGAGACCCTGTCTCTACAAAAAATAAAACAATTAGCCAGGCGTGGTGGCACATACCTACAGCCCCAGCTACTTCGGAGACTGAGGTAGGAGGATCATTTGAGTCCAGGAGTTCGAGGCTGCAGTGAGCTACGACTGCACCACTGCACTCCAGCCTGGTGACAGAGACCCTGTCTCTAAAAAAGAATTTTCTTAGATAAATTCAATTTATTCATATATTTGAAAACAAAGTTTCACTCTGTCATCCAGGCTGGAATGCAGTGATATGACTCAGCTCACTGCAACCTCCACCTCCTGGGTTCAAGCAATTCTCCTGCCTCAACCTCCTGAGTAGCTGAGATTATAGGCACCCGCCATCACGCCTGGCTAAATTTTGTATTTTTAGTACAGGCAGGGTTTCTCCATGTTGGCCAGGCTGGTCTCAAACTCCTGACCTCATGATCCACCTGCCTTGGCCTCCCACAGTGCTGAGATTA
>NW_022445578.1:0-2755 GCF_009761245.1 Sapajus apella | reverse complement strand
TCTCCTGTGGTTTAGATTCGATCTTACCGCTAATTATTATGATGCTGCTTATAGCTGGAAATATCACTTTCCAGATTCTCAAAAGAAAGGGTTTCTCAACTGCTCCATTCACATACCAGTTTACCTCCGTAAGTTGAATATACTCCTTGATAAACATTCTGCTACATAGCTCAGTTTTTGTTTTAGAGCCAGATATTTCTCATTATTTCCTGTACTCTCATAACTCAGGGATATCCAAACGAAGCTTATAGAAGAAATGTGTTTCTAACCCGCTGAATATAAACATAGATGCAACTTCCTAAGGTGAACGAACACACAGCAGAGAAGTTTCAAACAGACGTTTCTCCTGTGGCTTAGATTCGATCTTACTGCTTATGCTTATGAGCCTGTATACGGCTGGAAATATCTCTTTCCAAACTCTCCATAGAAAGGGTTTCTCAACTGCTACATGCACACATCTGTTTAATTCTGTAAGGTGAATATACACCTTGACAATCATTCTGCTACATAGCTCCGTTTTTGTTTTAGAGCCAGATACTTGTCATTACATCCTATACTCCCATTCACTCAGGAATATCCAAACACAGCTTTTCTAACCATCTGAATCTAAATATATATGCAACTTCCCAAAGTGAACGAACAGACAGCAGAGAAGATTGAAACAGACGTTTCTCCTGTGGTTTAGATTCGATCTTACCGCCAATTCTTATGAGCGTGTATACGGCTGAAAATATCTCTTTCCAGATTGTCCAAAGAAAGGGTTTCTGAACTGCTCCGTTCACACATCTCTTTAACACTCTAAGTTGAATATACTCCTTGACAATCATTCTGCTATATAGCTCCGTTTTTGTTTTAGAGCCAGATGTTTCTCATTACATCCTATACTCCTATTCACTCAGGAATATCCAAAAGCAGCTTTTATAAGAAACGTGTTTCTAACTCACTGAATCAAATCATAGATGCAACTTCCTAAGGTGAAGGAACACATAGCAGAGAAGTTTGAAACACACATTTCTCCTGTGGTTTAGATTCGATCTTACCGCTAAGGCCTAAGAGCCTGTATATGGCTTTAAATATCGCTTTCCAAACTCTCCAAAGAAAGGGTTTCTCAACTGCTCCATTCAAACATCTGTTTACCTCAGTATGTTGAATATACCCTTTGACAATCATTCTGCTAAATAGCCCTGTTTTTGTTTTAGAGCCAGATATTTCTCATTACTTCCTATACGCCCATGGACTCCAGAATATACAAAGGCAGCTTTTAGAAGAAACGTGTTTCTAACTCTCTAAATCTAAACCTAGATGCAACTTCCTAAGATGAATGAACACACAGCAGAGAAGTTTAAAACAGACGTTTCTCCTGTAGTTAAGATGCGATCTTTGCGCTAATTCTTATGAGCCTCTATATGGCTGGAAATATCTCTTTCCAGATTGTCCAAAGAAAGTGTTTTTCCACTGCTACATTCACACATCTGTTTACCTCTCTAAGTTGAATATGTACCTTGACAATCTTTTTGTTACATAGCTCCTTTTTTGTTTTAGAGCCAGATATTTCTCATTACATCCTATACTCCCATTCACTCAGGAATACCCAAACACAGCTTTTAGAAGAAAAGTGTTTCTAACTCGCTGAATCTAATCAGAGATACAACTACCTACGGTGATCGTACACACAGCAGAGAAGTTTGAAACAGACCGTTCTCCTGTGGTTTAGATTTGATCTTACCGCTTATTCTTATCAGTCTCTATATGCCTGGAAATATATCTTTCCAAGGTCGCCAAAGAAATTGTTTCTCAGGTGCTTCATTCACACATCTGTTTAACGCTGTAAGGTGAATATACACCTTGACAATCATTCTGCTGCATAGCTCTGTTTTTGTTTTAGAGCCAGATATTTCTCATTACATCCTATACTCCCATTCACTCAGGAATATCCAAACGCAGCGCTTAGAAGAAACGTGTCTCTAATTCGCTGAATCTAATCATAGATGCAACTTCCTAAGGTGAAAGAACACACAGCAGAGAACTTTGAAACAGACGTTTCTCCTGTCGTTTAGATTCGATATTACCGCTAATTCTTATTAGCCTGTATATGGCTGGAAATATCTCTTTCCAGATTCCCCAAAGAAAGGGTTTTTGAACGGCTATATTCACACATCTGTTTACCTCTGTAAGTTGAATATACACCTTGACAATCATTCTGCTACATAGCTCCGTTTTAGTTTTAACCAGATATTTCTCATTACATCTTATACCCCCATTAACTCAGGAATATACAAGAACAGCTTGTAGAAGAAACGTGTATGTAACTCGATGAATGTAAACATAGATGCAACTACATAAGTTGAACGAACACACAGGAGAGAGGTTGAAATCAGACGTTTCTCCTGTGGTTTAGACGTGATCTTACCGCTAATTTTTATCGGCCTGTATATGGCTGGAAATATCTCTTTCCAGATTCTCCAAAGAAAGGGTTTCTAAAATGCTACATTCACACATCTGTTAAGCTCTCTAAGTTGAATATACGCCTTGACAATCATTCTGCTATATAGCTCCGTTTTTGTTTTAGATCCAGGTAATTTTCATTACATCCTATACTCCCATTCACTCAGTAATATGCATACACAGCTTTTAGAGAAAACGTGTTTCTAACTCGCTGAATCTAATCATACATGCATCTCCCTAAGGTGAACGAAATCACAGCAGAGAAGTTTGAAACAAACGTTTCTCCTGTGGTTGGGTTTCGATCTTACCG
>NW_022445577.1:0-2755 GCF_009761245.1 Sapajus apella | reverse complement strand
TCCAGTCTATCATCGATGGGCATTTGGGTTGGTTCCAGGTCTTTGCTATTGTAAACAGTGCTGCAATGAACATTCGTGTGCACGTGTCCTTATAGTAGAACGATTTGTAATCCTTTGGATATATACCCAGTAATGGGATTGCTGGGTCAAATGGAATTTCTATTTCTATGTCCTTGAGGAATCTCCACACTGTCTTCCACAATGGTTGAACTAATTTACACTCCCACCAACAGTGTAAAAGTGTTCCTATTTCTCCACATCCTCTCCAGCATCTGTTGTCTCCAGATTTTGTAATGATCGCCATTCTAACTGGCGTGAGATGGTATCTCAATGTAGTTTTGATTTGCATTTCTCTGATGACCAGTGATGATGAGCATTTTTTCATATGTTTGTTGGCCTCACGTATGTCTTCTTTTGTAAAGTGTCTGTTCATATCCTTTGCCCACTTTTGAATGGGCTTGTTGGTTTTTTTCTTGTAAATCTGTTTTAGTTCTTTGTAAATTTTGGATATCAGCCCTTTGTCAGATGGGTAAACTGCAAAAATTTTTTCCCAATCTGTTGGTTGCCGATTCACTCTAATGATTGTTTCTTTTGCTGTGCAGAAGCTGTGGAGTTTGATTAGGTCCCATTTGTCTATTTTGGCTTTTGTTGTCAATGCTTTTGGTGTTTTGGTCATGAAGTCCTTGCCTACACCTACGTCCTGAATGGTTTTACCTAGATTTTCTTCTAGGGTTTTTATGGTGTTAGGTCTTACGTTTAAGTCTTTAATCCATCTGGAGTTAATTTTAGTGTAAGGTGTCAGGAAGGGGTCCAGTTTCTGCTTTCTGCACATGGCTAGCCAGCTTTCCCAACACCATTTATTGAACAGGGAATCCTTTCCCCATTGCTTGTTTTTGACTGGTTTGTCAAAGATCAGATGGTTGTAGATATGTTGTGTTGCCTCCGAGACCTCTGTTCTGTTCCATTGGTCTATATCTCTGTTTTGGTACCAGTACCATGCTGTTTTGATTACTGTAGCCTTGTAGTATAGTTTGAAGTCTGGTAGTGTGATGCCCCCCGCTAGCCAGAGCAATCAGGCAAGAAAAAGAAATAAAGGGTATTCAAATAGGAAAGGAGGAAGTCAAATTGTCTCTATTTGCATACGACATGATTGTATATCTAGAAGACCCCATCGTCTCAGCCCCAAACCTCCCGAAACTGATAAGCAAGTTCAGCAAAGTCTCAGGATACAAAATCAATGTGCAAAAATCACATGCATTCCTATACACCAATAACAGACTTAAAGAGAGCCAAATCAAGAACAAACTTCCATTCACAATTGCCACAAAGAGAATAAAATACCTAGGAATACAACTAACAAGGAACGTAAAGGACCTCTTCAAGGAGAACTACAAGCCACTGCTCAACGAAATAAGAGAGGACACAAACAGATGGAGAAACATTCCATGTTCATGGTTAGGAAGAATCAATATCGTGAAAATGGCCATACTGCCCAAAGTAATTTACAGATTCAATGCTATTCCCATCAAGCTACCAATGACCTTCTTTGCAGAACTGGAAAAAACCACCTTAAACTTCATATGGAACCAAAAGAGAGCCCGCATAGCCAAGTCAATTCTATGCATACTTATTTTTTTTAAATGTAATGTATTAAAGGGGTTGACTCTGTGATTCTTTTTTTTTATTTTTTATTTTTATTCTTTAAAGACGGGGTTTCACCATGTTGGTCAGGCCCGCCTTGGCCTCCAAAGCGCTTGGATTACAGGCGTGAGCCACCATGCCCGGCCAACTCTGTGATTCTTTAACTAACATCTAGAATCAACCCTGAGCTAATTAATTTTCAGTCTTTCATGTTTTCTCATATGTGTACTTCAGATTATATGTTTCCCTCCAGGGACTGTTCTCTGTCTGCTTCCCTTGAGTTCTGATAAGTAGAACTTTTATTGTCAGTTCCAAAGAGTCTGTAATTTCATTATGGGTTATTTTACATTTCCAAATACATAGGAGATTTTTGGCTAGCAATTTATTAAAGTGCAGTTTACATAAGGGAATTGCAGCGTTTTTTTTTTTTTTTTGAGACAGGGTCTTGTTCTGTCACCCAGGCTGGAGTGCTGGGGTGCAATTATGGCTCACTGCAACCTCTACCTCCTGAGCTCAAGTGATCCTCCCTCCTCAGCCTTGCAACTAGCTGGGAACATAGGTGCATGCCACCATGCCTTGCTAGTGTTTTTTAGGGTCTCCCTATGTTGCCCAGGCTGGTCCCGAACTCCTGATCTTAAGCAATCTGCCTGTCTTGGCCTCTCAAAGTGTTGGGATTACAGGCATGATCCATCACATCCATCAGAATGCACAGATCTTATGTGCTACAAATTAAAGAACCTTGACAGCTGCACACACCAGTGTGACCCTCATCAAGAGACAGAACATTACTGTCACCGGCAAAATTCCCCCATCCCCTCCTCCATAGTAGCAACCACTATACTGATTTCTTTTCTTTCTTTTTTTTTGAAACAAGCTCTCATGCTATCACTCAGACTGGAGTACAGTGATGCCACCTCTGCTCACTGCAACCCCACCTCCCAAGTTCAAGTGATTCTCCACCCTCAGCCTCTTGAGTAGCTGGGATTACAGGCACGCGCCACCATGCCTGGGTAATTTTTGCATTTTTAGTAGAGACAGGATTTCACCATGTTGGCCAAGATGATCTTGATCTACTGACCTGGTGATCCATCCACCTCAGCCTCCCAAAGTGCTG
>NW_022445576.1:0-2756 GCF_009761245.1 Sapajus apella | reverse complement strand
GGTTTCTCCATGTTGGTCAGGATGGTCTTGAACTCCCGACCTCAGGTGATCCACCCACCTCAGCCTCCCAAAGTGCTGGAATTACAGGCGTGAGCCACCGCACCCAGCTAACATCTCTGTCTTGATAGTGATGGTGGATACGCAACTCTATGCATTTGTCAACACTCAAAGAACTTTATACGAAAAAGAGTATATTTTATTCTACGTAAAGTTGACCACAACTTAAAAAACAGCAAAGTTCTAGTTTACAGGAATCTTCTAAGCCAGCTGCCAGTCAAGGGCTCACCCCTCTTGATTTGTGTGCATATTTTTTTTCTTTTCTTTTTTTTCTTTTGAGAGCTTCATCTGCCTTCTTGCCCGCTCAGTCAGGCCTTTTAAAAG
The DNA here is from genome assembly GCF_009761245.1 of Sapajus apella. Lineage (NCBI taxonomy): Eukaryota > Metazoa > Chordata > Mammalia > Primates > Cebidae > Sapajus > Sapajus apella. The sequence continues at coordinate 2,375 of NW_022445576.1, read as the reverse complement.
ATTCTTTTAGAATTTCTGTCTAGGGTTCCAGCTTAATGGGGGACACCCTCTTTAACCTCAAAGGCTTCTAGTTCAGTGGAAGACAGAAGAGGCAGGTACAGGAGAACCTCTCTCAAACATCGATGAATGACAGCTCCCCCAGGCACCTCGGGGTCTCCTGAACCTGCCTGAGATCACATAACTTTTTCATAATGACAGTAATGGCTGTAATTAACTGGCATAAAAATGTGATAGGCAGAAGCAGCTGGCCAGGCTCACAGCCAGGGTGGTGGAACCAGGTGACTCACAGCCCGGCTGTGGGTAACATCAGGACAGGCTCCAAGGGGTGGGCACCCTGACCAGGGTCAGAGAGAGACCCACATATCTGCAGACGTCACTCCGGGCAGGCAGCCTCAAGGTTGGGACTCTGTTGAGGATGGGCCTGGCTCAGTCCTAGTCAGTGTCCAGGGACTCTGGGGCTGTGTCACTCTTGGAGGGAAACAAATGCCCACAGGATTTCACCCTTGTGCTGAGAGTTCAAGTTCACCAGGCATGGATCCAAGCCCTTCACCAGTTTGGCCAACCCGCATGGAGCTCTCTCCGGACCTCTGATTCAGCAATACCTGTCTCATTGGCGGCAGTGAGAATTCGGTTAGCTGACATGTGTAAAGCCCTTGGCACCGTGCGGGCCCCTCCATAAATGCTGATCATTATCATCATCACACCATTTAACAGATGAGATCACTGAGGCCCGCTGCTGTTAAGGGACTTAGACAGTCACGCAGCTACCACGTTGCAGAATTGAGTATACCTGGCTCTGGAACTTTACAGGACAGGCTGCCTGAAGCAAGGTCACACCTAGACAGAAGTTCTCAGGCCTCAGGTGGGACTCAGAATATTCCAGGGAGGACAAAGGGGCTCCCCTGGGCCCATTCCACCTAGCTCAGAGTACCTCAGCCCTGTCCTCACTGTTGACCACCCATCTTCTCTGCATTTTCTTCCAGGCTCTAAACACCTCCTCCAGGGAGCCTTCCTTGATTCCCCTTCCTCATGTCAAAGTTCAGAATTCCATTTCACTCAAAGGCCTATTTAGATGCCAGGTACTGCCTGGAGCTCTGGGGAGGTAGCAATAAGGAACCAGACAGAGCTTTGACCTCATGAAGCCGACCTATTGGTGGAGAGAAGAGATAAATCAGTTTTAAAATAGTAAATGTAATTATAAATCATGACTAGGTCTGTAATGGAAGCAAATAAAGAGGTCTGAGAAAGCCTACTAGGTGAGGCAACATTTAAGCTAAAACCTCAGATGAGAGGACCCCAGACACTCAGGAATAGAGTGTTTCAGGTTTAGGGGAAGCTTATGCAAAGGCTCTGGGGTGGAAAATTGCATCCAGGGTTTAGGGAGCTGCAGGAAGACCTCTGTGTCTGGGAAGGGAAGGAGGAAAAGGGTGAACAGAAGCAGCAGGTAGGGGCTGGGATGCAGAGCCTTGTCCGCCAGCTGCGCCCTTTGGCTTTGACTCCAAGGGAGGTGGGAGTCACTGTAAGCTTCTGAGCCCAGGATGCTGTGTAGGGAGTGGCCGCTAAGGAGGCAGAGCAGGAAAGAGGGAGATGCAGTGGGCTAGATGGGGCCCATGAAAGCTGGGACCAGAGAAGGGGCATCAGATGGCAGGAGGTCCACAGACTGGGCCTCTGAGGACCCAGGGCTCTTTCTTCTCTAACTCTCTGCTGTCCACTGGTGCCACCCATCCCTTCTCTAGGTTTGTATCCTAGCTCCAAACACCTCTTCCAGAATGCCCTCCCTAATTTTCCCACCCTCTGAGCTTGCACCCCAGGCTCTCCCTTCCCCCATCCACATCTCAGGCTGTTGAGAAGATTGTCCTGGAGCTGTGCACAACCTTGTCACCCAGAGCCATCCCTCACAATACAATCAAGAACTATGACTAAAGGTAGAGTCCAAGGCTGGAGACAGTCCCTGAGACCAGAGGCTTAGGGAGAGCTGACTTCAGAGGGGACCTGTTTTTTCCAAATCCTTTTTAATGCCCACCTGCTCCAACAGAGACTGGATCCAAAGGGTTTTGAAGTTGGTTTGCAGAAGATGGAATCCCCTAGCACTGGCAGCTTCCAGGTTACTGCCAGCCTGGGGCCTTTTCCCCACCACCCTCACCCCCGGCCACGGGGCTCCAGTCCTGACAGCTCTCCCTCCTAAACCTCACTCACACTTTTCCCTTCCTTAACAACCCCCAAGCCAGGGCCCTGCTTCCTTCATTTACCCAAGAAAAGCATATTAAGCACCTACTACATGACTGATTCTGAGCTGCCCACTGAGATCAGAGATGGCCAAAGCACAGCCATTCCTCAGGGGTTCACAGTCTGGAGAAGGCAAGTGGGCAAACTGA
>NW_022445575.1:0-2756 GCF_009761245.1 Sapajus apella | reverse complement strand
GTTTGAATGCATCAAAAGCACCTAGAGAGTGACTGAGACATAGGAAGTGCTCAAGTCTCTGTAAATAAATAAAATATATTTAAAAGTGATGCTAAATTCAAAGTCCTCTGCACATGCCCAAAAATTCTGTTCATCTTCCACTTACAATCCACAGTGAAATGTTTCTGATGAATTGAATGAAATGTGTGAGATGTTTATCATCTTTTGCATTAATCTTGGTACATTATATAACATTCTTCTCTTATGTTGTAACAAATAATTTACCAACATAACACAGGCTTAACTTGTTTTTAATTTTTTTATTGGTTTATTTATTTTTTTGAGACAGAGTCTTGCTCTGCTGCCCAGGCTGGAGGGCAGTGGGGTGATCTCGGTTCACTGCAACCTCTGCCTCCTGGATTCAAATGATTCTCCTGCCTCAGCCTCCTGAGTGGCTGAGATTACAGGCTTGTGCCACCAAACCCAGCTAATTTTTGTATTTTTAGTAGAGACTAGGCTTTACCATATTGGTCAGGCTAGTCTCCAACTCCTGGTTTTAAAGGGGAAATCTATCAGAAAAAGAAACAAAAGTCAGGAAAACAAAAACAAAAACAAAAACAGAAGTTTCCATACCAATTCCCACAGCAATAACAATCCCTTTGCTATCCTTAGAGATCCCCCTCATCCTGATTTCGTAGTAATCCTGTTCAAACCTTTAAAACGTAACCCCCATGCATATATCTCTAAAACAATATAGGTTATCTTAAACTTCATATACATTTTGAATTTGTTATACAAATGGAATCGTGCTATGTGTATTCTTATGAGACCTTATTTTAGCTCAAACATATGTTTACTAAGTTGTTATAGGTGTCTCTAAAGGGTTCTTGTTTTATTATTTGTAGAATCACATTGAAGAAATAAACCACACATTATTTTCTGTTTGTGGTCATTTTGTTTTCAGATTTTTAAAAGTACAAACAATGCTGTTATAAGCTTCCTTGCACATGTATGTTGGTGCACACGTACACTGGCACACAATGTTGGAGCACAGATCTCCCACAATTTTATGCCTAGGAATGGAATTACTGGCGTATGTGTATAATATCCCACCCAAAGAGATGATGTCCTAGATAAAGTGACTGTACCAATTTGCACTATGGCAAGCAGTGTGTGTCAACTCTTGATAGTCCTTATTCTCACCAATATTTGGAATAGTCAGTGATTTTAATTTAGAAATTCTAGTGGATTTGTCATGACATCTCGTTATGTTTCTTTCCTCGCACTTTATTAAGATATAAATCACATATCGTTCGCCATTTAAAATACATAATTCAATGTTTTCTTCACATATTCAGATTTTTAAATCATCATATTTAATTTTAGAACATTCTCATCATCCCAAGATGATGACTTTAGACTATGTCTCTCTATAAAATGAAGTGAATCCATACATTTTGCACTTTGACTTCATGAATGTTTTCTCTATCATTGGCAACTTTTCAAGTTTGAGAAGCACCTTTCCAAGTTCTTTTAAAAATTATACTTTTAGGCCAGGCGAGGCGGCTCACGCCTGTAATCCCAGCACTTTCGGAGGCTCAAGCGAGCCAGTCACCTGAATTTGGGAGTTTGAGACCAGCTTGACCAACATGGAGAAAACCTGTCTCTACTAAAAATACAAAAAAATTAACCGATCATGGTGGCACATGCCTGTAATCCCAGCTACTCGGGAGGCTGAGGCAGGAGAATCATTTAAACCTGGGAGGCAGAGGTTGCAGTGAGCCGAGATTGCGCCATTGTACTCCAGCCTGGGCAACAAGAGTGAAACTGTGTTTCAGGAAAAAAAGTATATATTTTTAATAAAAATTATGTTCAATAAACCGATTTGGAAAACTGACAAATTTTGTCACATTGAGACTTATAATTCATGAATATGGAATGTTTCTTTATTAAATATCCTTAAAGCATTGTTTACATTTGTGTACTTTTTAGTAAATTTATTCCAAAGATCTTGAAGTATTTTGCTAGTGTTCATAGTATCTCTTTCTTTGTTGGATTTGTTTAAGTGCTAGTTGTGGTACGTATATGTTAGGTTCCAGCCCAAGCTGGGGTGTTAGGGGAGTCAGTGGACGGGTGGCGGGTAGCTGAAAGAACGCTCAAGAAATTATGGCAGGTGGGACATAGCTTTACTTCTCTCAGCATGCGAGCTAGCGAGCAAGCAAGCACTATTCATAGCGTTAGCAGGGCAGTTATACTTTTTACAGACAATACTTCCAAGCCAAGCACGAGCTCATGTGAGTAGTCACATTACTTGCCTATGTGGCATGGTTACACAATGCATTGGTTTATGCACCTGAGCTCCAAACCCACAGTGTCATGCTGCACTGGAAGGCTGCCTGGGCCCACTCCTGACTGAAGCACCGCCATCCTCCTTACACTGCACTCCCTAGGCCGAGGGCATCTTCCAGGTAGGGACACATGCCCATAGGGTGGACTCCTGAACGTATAACCCACAAACAACAATACAGAGAGCAACAGCTCACTACTAAGATTCCAGCTATGCCACTTATGACTATCAGGATCCAGCATAGCCAAGAACCTAGGGATGCCCACCACCTCTGCAGGGGGTCATCAGTAAGGCTCTTGACCACCTTTATTCCCCATGCAACCCCTTGCAGGGCTGCTGTTATGTTTTGCTGATTGTCAGGGATAAATGTAGAGCACTGTGTTCCTACAAAGCACAGGTGCCTCCTTGGGAGCAGGTACTATGTCTAAGG
>NW_022445574.1:0-2757 GCF_009761245.1 Sapajus apella | reverse complement strand
AGAACTCTCCACCCCAAATCCACAGAATATACATTCTTCTCAGCACCACATCACACCTACTCTAAAATTGACCACATAATTGGGAGTAAATCACTCCTCAGCAAATGCAAGAGAACGGAAATCATAACAAACAGTCTCTCAGACCACAGTGCAATCAAGTTAGAACTCAGAATTCAAAAACAAACCCAGAACCGCACAGCTTCATGGAAACTGAACAACTTGCTCTTGAATGTTGACTGGATAAACAATGAAATGAAGACAGAAATAAAGATGTTCTTCGAAACCAATGAGAATGAAGACACAACATACCAGAATCTCTGGGACATATTTAAAGCAGTCTCTAGAGAAAAATATATAGCAATAAGTGCCCACATGAGAAGCAAGGAGATATCAAAAATTGACACCCTATCATCAAAACTGAAAAAGCTAGAGAAGCAAGATCAAAAAACGTCAAAGTCTAGCAGAAGACAAGAAATAGCTAAGATCAGAGCAGAACTGAAGGAGATAGAGACACAAAAAACCCTTCAAAAAATCAATAAATCCAGGAGCTGGTTTTTTGAAAAGATCAACAAAATAGACAGACCACTAGCCAGATTAATAAAAAAGAAAAGAGAGAATAACCAAATTGATGCAATAAAAAACGATAAAGCGGATATCACCACAGATTCCACAGAAATTCAAACTATCATCAGAGATTATTACAAACAACTCTATGCACATAAACTAATAAACCTGGAAGAAATGGATAAATTCCTGGACACTTACCTCCTCCCAAGCCTAAACCAGGAAGAAGCCGAAACCCTGAACAGACCCATAACAAGGTCTGAAGTGGAGGCAGCAATTAAGAGCTTACCACCCAAAAAAAGCCCAGGTCCAGACAGGTTCACAGCCAAATTCTACCAGACATACAAAGAGGAGCTGGTACCATTCCTTCTGAAACTACTCCAAACAATACAAAAAGAGGGAATTCTTCCCAAGTCATTTTATGAGACCAACATCAACCTGATTCCAAAACCCGGCAGAGACTCAACAAGAAAAGAAAACTTCAGGCCAATATCCATGATGAACATAGATGCAAAAATCTTCAATAAAATACTGACAAGCCGATTGCAACAGCACATCAAAAAGCTTATCCACCATGATCAAGTAGGCTTCATCCCGGGGATGCAAGGCTGGTTCAACATACGCAAGTCTATAAATGTAATTCACCACATAAACAGAACCAAAGACAAAAACCACATGATTATCTCAATTGATGCAGAGAAGGCCTTTGACAAAATTCAACAGCGCTTTATGATAAAAACCCTCAATAAGCTAGGTATCGATGGAACGTATGTCAAAATAATAAAAGCTATTTATGACAAACCAACAGCCAATATCATACTGAATGGGCAAAAACTGGAAGCATTCCCCTTGAAATCTGGCACCAGACAAGGATGCCCTCTCTCACCACTGCTATTCAATATAGTATTGAAAGTTCTAGCCAGAGCAATCAGGCAAGAAAAAGAAATAAAGGGCATTCAAATAGGAAAGGAGGAAGTCAAATTGTCTCTATTTGCAGATGACATGATTGTATATCTAGAAGACCCCATCGTCTCAGCCCCAAATCTCCTGAAACTGATAAGCAAGTTCAGCAAAGTCTCAGGATACAAAATCAATGTGCAAAAATCACATGCATTCCTATACACCAATAACAGACTTAAAGAGAGCCAAATCAAGAACAAACTTCCATTCACAATTGCCACAAAGAGAATAAAATACCTAGGAATACAACTAACAAGGAACGTAAAGGACCTCTTCAAGGAGAAGTACAAGCCACTGCTCAACAAAATCAGAGAGGACACAAACAGATGGAGAAACATTCCAGGTTCATGGTTAGGAAGAATCAATATCATGAAAATGGCCATACCGCCCAAAGTAATTTACAGATTCAATGCTATCCCCATCAAGCTACCAATGACCTTCTTCACAGAACTGGAAAAAACCACCTTAAAGTTCATATGGAACCAAAAGAGAGCCCGCATAGCCAAGTCAATTCTAAGCAAAAAGAACAAAGCGGGAGGCATCACACTACCGGACTTCAAACTATACTACAGGGCTACAGTAATCAAAACAGCATGGTACTGGTACCAAAACAGAGATATAGACCAATGGAACAGAACAGAGGTCTCGGAGGCAACACAACATACCTACAACCATCTGATCTTTGACAAACCTGACAAAAACAAGCAATGGGGAAAGGATTCCCTGTTCAATAAATGGTGTTGGGAAAGCTGGCTAGCCATGTGCAGAAAGCAGAAACTGGACCCCTTCTTGACACCTTACACTAAAATTAACTCCGGATGGATTAAAGACTTAAACATAAGACCTAACACTATAAAAACCCTAGAAGAAAATCTAGGCAAAACCATTCAGGACATAGGCATAGGCAAGGACTTCATGACCAAAACACCAAAAGCATTGACAACAAAAGCCAAAATAGGCAAATGGGACCTAATCAAACTCCACAGCTTCTGCACAGCAAAAGAAACAGTCATTAGAGTGAATCAGCAACCAACAGAATGGGAAAAAATTTTTGCAGTTTACCCATCTGACAAAGGGCTAATATCCAGAATTTACAAAGAACTAAAACAGATTTACAAGAAAAAAACTAACAAGCCCATCCAAAAGTGGGCAAAGGATATACATGAGGCCAACAAACATATGAAAAAATGCTCATCATCACTGGTCATCAGAGAAATGCAAATCAAAACTACA
>NW_022445573.1:0-2757 GCF_009761245.1 Sapajus apella | reverse complement strand
ATGCTTCGGCTGTTAAAAACAAGCCTGAACTAGACCACTGGCCGACATGAGGCCACCCCTCCTGCTGTCTCCTTGGTTTTGGACACCATGTTGCCTTTCCCATCTGAGGGCTTCCCACCCAAGGAAGGGGACTGTGCCATGTCTATCACAAAGAATCTCCCTAAAAAGTCATAGGAACCTCTTTCTTCTGCATGGGGGAATGCTTGGTACAGGGATCTGAGGCAGCTGTCTGGGTCTGCCCTTTCTTTCTCTCAGGCTGGGGCCTTCCCCCATGCCCAGGCCAGCCCTGGCTGGCATGCACTAAAAGCCTGATTTCCTTGGCCTGCTGGGCACACTTGTGGGTTCTGTGTGTGCCCCCATAGGCCAGGCTGAGGGGCTGGCAGCAATCATCTCTGTGTGGTAGCTGTCTCCGAGGGGGTTTGTGAGCAGGGGGTCAGCTAGTGAGGGCACACTGCAGGCAGGGGCCCGTGTGACAAGCCCCTCTGTTACATCTACATTCCTGTAGTGTGTAGCCACCGACTGCTCCATTTTGTTACTTTCATGGTCAGTTAATAAGTGGTCACAGTTTTCCTTAAATGCCTGAACCAGTGAGTCCTAAAGCATTTGCGAAGGGGCTCTGTGTGTCTGTTAGGGCACACTTCCAAAGCGCAGACGGTTTATAATTCTGTATTCGCCTTCACTGCTTTCTTGCACGTGGCCTTGCAGTCAGCCAGAGGGGAAAGATGGGAGCACTCTCGGGCCTTACCTGGGCATGTGCATGGCCTTCTAGATCCCCAGGAATATATCAGTGCTGTTCAAAGTCCCCTGTGAACATTCATTCCCCAGGCTGAGTGCAGTGGTGTAATCACAGCTCACTGTAGCTTCAACATCCTGGGCTCAAGTGATCCTCCTGCCTCAGCCTCCAAAGTAGCTCTGACGACAGGCATGCACCACCATACTCAACTAATTTTTTAAATTTGTTATGAGACAGAGTCTTGCTCTGTTGCCCAGGCTGGTCTCAAACTCCTGAGTTCAAGCTATCCTCCCGCCTTTGCCTCCTGAAGTGTTGGGTTTATAGGCGTGAACCACTACACCGGGCACTGGTGCTCAGGTTTGAAGAGGTGTTCTCAAAAATCAATACCAAACTTAACTGTTTATTGATCACTTCATATGTAGTGCCAACTTAGCCTTTCAGTGGGGTGAGGGGCTAGGAATAGACAAAGCGGTGAGTGAGTATGTGCATCTAGGTACCAGGGCGTAAGAAGCGACCCTGAAGACTCACTAATGGGCTGTTCCTTTTCTCTGTGGCCAGTGTTTGTCCAGCATGATGCTGCCCAACTCTACCTCAAAATCTGGAACCTGATTAAGGACCAGATCGCTGATGTGGACTTGGTAAGAACCTAGGACCAGGGCACCTGGAAGGTCGAGATGCTGCTCATTTAACTCATTCGGCTGTTGTCCCTGGAGTGTGTAGAGGGAAAGAGTGAATCCACATAAAATGCTTATCACAGTTTCGTAATCTTGTTCCTGGGATTATTTTTCACCTTTGTGAGTAGGACAGAGAGCATTAGTGGGTACTGTTTCTGCAGCTTCTGTCTCTTGGCTCCAACGTCTGGCAGTTGCCCTGGCCTGGCTTCCGGTGGTGCTTCTGTCTCACCTCTCTGCTCCGTCTTGCAGGTGGGGAGGCTGCAGGCCTTGTATATGATCCGGATGAAGGACTCTTTGATCTGCCTCGACTGTGCCGTTGGAGAGAAGCAGAAACAGCAGCATGCTGACCCTCCCACTTTCTCTTTTCGATGTGGACTTGAAGCCCCTGAAGACCTTGGTAAGGGGATTCTCTTGGTATTTGCTGCTCCCGTATGTGTTAATCCATCGTCTGTTGTCACAACTCAGTGTCTGAGAGTAGGTAATGTATTTCTTACACTTCTGGAGGCTGGGAAGTCAAGGTTGAGGGGCTGCACCTGGTGAGGGCCTGCTGGCTGGTCCCGAGGCGAGGCGGTGCGGGGCATCACATGGCGAGGGGGCCGAGCGTGCTAATGTGCCAGCTCAAGTCTCTCTTCCTCTGCATATGAAGCCCCCTGTCCCACTCCCTGGATAACCATTAACCCATTAATCCATGAGTGGATTAATTCATTCATGAGGGCTGTGCCCTCATGACCCAGTGACCTCCCTCTATTTTTTTGGAGACAGAGTCCTCCTCTGTCACCGGGGCTGGAGTGCAGTGGCGTGATCTCGGCTCATTGCAGTCTCCACCTCCCGGGTTCAAGCGATTGTCCTGCCTCAGTCTCCCAAGTAGCTGGGATTACAGGTGCCTGCCACCACGCCTGGCTAATTTTTGTATTTTTAGTAGGGGCAGGGTTTCACCACGTTGGCCAGGCTCATCTCAAACTCCTGACTTAAGTGATCTGCCTGCCTCGGCCTCCCAAAGTGCTGGGATTACCGGCGTGAGCCAATGTGCCCTCCCCAATTGTCTCTCAAAGGCTCCACCTGTCCATCCAGCCACACTGGGGATTCAGTTCCAAGCTGGCTTTTGGGGAGGACAAACACTGAAACCATATCAGCACACAGCACAGTGTTGCCAGTTCCTCCTGCCTCTGGGATCTAGCACTGGTTTCTGAGGAGTTGCTTATTTCATTTTCGTGGCTCTGCCAATTTCTCCTTTGTTTTGGCAAAAATCTCTTTCCCTCCTACCTCCTCTTCCCTCATACTGCTGGCCTAACAGGAGCCCCCTCCTGCTTCATTCCTCCAGTCAGGAGGTGACCTTTGAGATCCTGCCAA
>NW_022445572.1:0-2758 GCF_009761245.1 Sapajus apella | reverse complement strand
GATACCTAGCTTATTGAGTGTTTTTAGCATAAAGGGCTGTTGAATTTTGTCAAAGGCCTTCTCTGCATCAATTGAGATAATCATGTGGTTTTTGTCTTTGGTTCTGTTTATGTGGTGAATTACGTTTATAGACTTGCGTATGTTGAACCAGCCTTGCATCCCCGGGATGAAGCCTACTTGATCATGGTGGATAAGCTTTTTGATGTGCTGTTGCAACCGGCTTGTCAGTATTTTATTGAAGATTATTGCATCTATGTTCATCATGGATATTGGCCTGAAGTTTTCTTTTCTTGTTGAGTCTCTGCCGGGTTTTGGAATCAGGATGATGTTGGTCTCATAAAATGATTTGGGAAGAATTCCCTCTTTTTGTATTGTTTGGAATAGTTTCAGAAGAAATGGTACCAGCTCCTCTTTGTATGTCTGGTAGAATTCAGCTGTGAACCCATCTGGACCTGGGCTTTTTTTGGGTGGTAAACTCTTAATTGCTGCCTCAACTTCAGACCTTGTTATGGGTCTGTTCAGGGTTTCGGCTTCTTCCTGGTATAGGCTTGGCAGGAGGCAAGTGTCCAGGAATTTATCCATTTCTTCCAGGTTTATTAGTTTATGTGCATAGAGTTGTTTGTAATAATCTCTGATGATGGTTTGAATTTCTGTGGAGTCTGTGGTGATATCCCCTTTATCGTTTTTTATTGCATCTATTTGGTTATTCTCTCTTTTCTTTTTTATTAATCTGGCTAGTGGTCTGTCTATTTTGTTGATCTTTTCAAAAAACCAGCTCCTGGATTTATTGATTTTTTGAAGGGTTTTTTGTGTCTCTATCTCCTTCAGTTCTGCTCTGATCTTAGCTATTTCTTGTCTTCTGCTAGACTTTGAGTTTTTTTGATCTTGCTCCTCTAGCTCTTTCAGTTTTGACAATAGGGTGTCAATTTTTGATCTCTTGCTGCTTCTCATGTGGGCACTTCTTGCTATATATTTTCCTCTAGAGACTGCTTTAAATGTGTCCCAGTGATTCTGGTATGTTGTGTCTTCATTCTCGTTGGTTTCGAAGAACATCTTTATTTCTGCCTTCATTTCATTGTTTATCCAGTCAACATTCAAGAGCAAGTTGTTCTGTTTCCATGAAGCTGTGCGGTTCTGAGTTAGTTTTTGAATTCTGAGTTCTAACTTGATTGCACTGTGGTCTGAGAGACTGTTTGTTACAATTTCCGTTCTTTTGCATTTGCTGAGGAGTGATTTACTCCCAATTATGTGGTCAATTTTAGAGTAGGTGTGATGTGGTGCTGAGAAGAATGTATATTCTGTGGATTTGGGGTGGAGAGTTCTGTAAATGTCTATTAGGTTTGCTTGGTCCAGGTCTGAGTTCAAGTCCTGGATATCCTTGTTAATTTTCTGTCTGGTTGATCTGTCTAATGTTGACAATGGGGTGTTAAAGTCTCCCACTATTATTGTGTGGGAGTCTAAGTCTCTTTGTAAGTCATTAAGAACTTGCCTTATGTATCTGGGTGCTCCTGTATTGGGTGCATATATATTTAGGATGGTTAGCTCTTCTTGTTGCATTGATCCTTTTACCATTATGTAATGTCCCTCTTTGTCTCTTATGATCTTTGTTGCTTTAAAGTCTAATTTATCAGAGATGAGAATTGCAACTCCTGCTTTTTTTTGCTCTCCATTTGCTTGGTAAATCTTCCTCCATCCCTTTATTTTGAGCCTTTGTGTATCCTTGCATGTGAGATGGGTTTCCTGGATACAGCACACCGATGGGTTTTGTCTTTTGATCCAATTTGCCAGTCTGTGTCTTTTGATTGGGGCATTTAGTCCATTTACATTTAGGGTTAATATTGTTATGTGTGAATTTGATACTGCCATTTTGGTGCTAGCTGGCTGTTTTGCCCTTTAGTTGAGCTGGTACTTGTTGTTCCTTTATATGTGTAGAGCCTCTTTCAGGAGCTCTTGTAGAGCTGGCCTGGTGGTGACGAAATCTCTGAGTACTTGCATGTTCCCAAAGGATTTTATTTTTCCTTCACTTATGAAGCTTAGTTTGGCTGGATAGGAGATTCTAGGTTGAAAGTTCTTTTCTTTAAGGATGTTGAATATTGGCCCCCATTCTCTTCTGGCTTGTAGGGTTTCTGCTGAGAGATCTGCTGTGAGTCTGATGGGCTTCCCTTTATGGGTAACCCGACCTTTCTCTCTGGCTGCCCTTAGTATTTTCTCCTTCATTTCGACCCTGGTGAATCTGACGATTACGTGCCTTGGGGTTGCTCTTCTTGACGAATATCTTTGTGGTGTTCTCTGTATTTCCTGGACTTGAATGTTTGCCTGCCTTGCTAGGTTGGGGAAGTTTTCCTGGATAATATCCTGAAGAGTATTTTCCAGCTTGGATTCATTCTCTTCGTCGCATTCAGGTACGCCTATCAAACGTAGATTAGGTCTTTTCACATAGTCCCACATTTCTTGGAGACTTTGTTCATTCCTTTTTACCCTTTTTTCTCCAGTCTTGCCTTCCCGTTTTATTTCATTGAGTTGATCTTCGACCTCTGATATCCTTTCTTCTGCTTGGTCAATTCGGCTGTTGATACTTGTGCATGCTTCACGAAGTTCTCGTGTTGCATTTTTCAGCTCCATCAATTCACTTATATTCCTTTCTATTTTGTCCATTCTTGTTAGCATTTCGTCCAATCTTTTTTCAACGTTCTTAGTTTCTTTGCATTTGATTAGAACATGTTCTTTAAGTTCACAGAAGTTTCTTACTACCCACCTT
>NW_022445571.1:0-2758 GCF_009761245.1 Sapajus apella | reverse complement strand
GTTGCATAGAGCAGGGGTGCTTCATAGAGGAGGGGAGCCCTGGGCCTAGCCCACAAAATCATTTTTGCTTCCTAGACCTCCAGGCCTGTGATGGGAAGGGCTGTCATGAAGGTCTCTGACATGCCCTGGAGACATTTTCCCCATTGTCTTGGTGATTAACATTTTGATCCTCTTTACTTATGCAAATTTCTGCAGCAGGCTTGAATTTCTCAAGAAAATGGGGTTTTCTTTTATACTGCATAATCAGACTGCAACTTTTCCAAACTTTTATGCTCTTCCTCTTGAACACTTTGTTGCTTAGAAATTTCTTCTGCCAGATACCCTAAATCATCTCTCTCAAGTTTAAAGTTCCACAGATCTCTAGGGCAAGGGCAAAATGCTGCCAGTCTCTTTGCTTAACAAGAGTTATGTAAAGTTTCTCATTTCTACCTGAAAAAATGAGGTAGAAACAAGTTCTTCATTTCTACCTGAAACCACCTCAGCCTGGAATTTATTGTCCATGTCACTATCAGTATTTTGGTCAGAGCCATTCAACAAGTCTCTAGGAAGTTCCAAACTTTCCCACATCTTCCTGTCTTCTGAGCTTGCCAAGTCTCTAGGAAGTTCCATACTTTCCCACATTTTCTTACCTTCTTTTGAGCCCTCCAAACTGTTCCAACCTTTGCCTGTTACCCAGTTCCAAAGTCACTTCCACGTTTTCAGGTATCCTTATAGTGGCACTCCACTCCTCATACCAATTTAATGTATTAGTATATTTTCATACTGCTATGAAGAAATAGCTGAGACAGGGTAGTTTATAAAGAAAAAGAGGTTTAATGGATTCAGAATTTTACATGGCTGAGGAGGCCACAAAGCCACAGTGGAAGGCAAAGGAGGGGCAAATGCACATCTTCCATGATGACAGGCAAGACAGCATGTGCAGGGGAACTTCCCTTTATAAAACAATCATATCTCATGAGATTTATTCACTATCATGAGAACAGCATGAGAAAAACCCATCCCCATGATTTGATTACCTCCCACCAGCTCCCTCCCATGATATGTGGGGATTATAGGAGCTACAGTTCAAGATAAGATTTGGGTGGGGACACAGCCAAATCATATCACTCCCCAAATTGATCTCTGGATTCAGTGCAATTCCAAAAAAAAGACCCAGCAAGATTTTATATAGAATTTGACAAGCTGATTGTAAAATTCAAATGAAAATGCAAAGGTCCTACAACAGCTGAAATAACTTTGAGAAAGAAGAACAAAGCTGAAGGTCTAACACCACTTAATTTCAAAAGTAATAAAGCTATGGAAATCAGGACAGGGTGGTATTGGCATGAAGAGAGACCAATAGAGCAATGGAACAGGATAGAAAGAAGAGAAATAGACCCATCCATATATGGATAACTGGCTTTGTCACCCAGGTTGAAGTGCAGTGGTACAATCCTGCACTTGATTTTGATTTCCCCAAAGTATGCAAAGGCAATTCAGTGGAGAAATTATAGTCTTTTCAACAAATACCTCTACAGGAACAATTGGGCATCTATATGCAAAAAACAAAAACAAAACAAAAAATTTTTAAAAAACAGCCTTTGGCCAGGCACAGTGGCTTTCTTCTGGAATCCCAGTACTTTAGGAGGCTGAGGTTGGAGGATTGCTTGAGGCTGGGAACTTGAGACTAGCCTGGGCAACATAGTGAGATCCCAGCTCTAAGAAAAAAACCTGGGTGTGGTGGTACGCACTGGTAGTTCTAACTATTCAGGAGGCTGAAGTTGGAGGATCACTTAGCCCAGGAGTTGGAGGCTGCATTGGGTTAGGATTGTACCACTGCACTTCAACCTGGGTGACAAAGCCAGATTCTGTCTCTAAAAAAAAATAAATAACAAAAAACTTCAATTAATGGGTTGTACCCTATCTAAAAATTAACTCAAAATGGATGATGAACTTAAATGTAAAACTATAAAACTATAACACTTCCAGGAGAAAACATAAGAGAAAATTTTTGTGAGTTTTGACTAGGCAAAGATTTCTTAAATATAATGTCAAAAGCACAATCTATAAAAGAATAAGTTGATAGAGGCTGGGTGCAGTGGCTCATGCCTGTAATCCTAGCACTTTGGGAGGCTGAGGCAGGCAGATCATGTGAGGTCAGGAGTTCGAGACCAGCCTGGCCAACACAGTGAAACCCCATCTCTACTAAAAATACAAAAATTAGCTGGGCATGGTGGCACATGCCCGTAATCTCAGCTACTTGGGAGGCTGATGCAAGAGGATTGCTTGAAATCTAGAGGCCAAGGTTGCAGTGAGTTGAGATCATACCACTGCACTCCAGCTTGGGCAACAGAGTGAGAATTCATTAAAAAAAGGAAAAAAAGGAAGGAGAAGGAGAAGAAGAAGAGAAGAGAAGGAGAAGAAAGAATTGATAAATTGGACTTCAATAACATTTAAAATGTCTACTCTTCAAAAGACATTGTTAAGAGAATAGAAAGCCAAGCCACAGACTCAGAGAAAATGTTTCCAAAGTAAAATTATGATAAAGAATTGTATCTAACTGTAATCCCAGCACTTTGGGAGGCCAAGGCGGGTGGATCACGAGGTCAAGAGATCGAGACCATCCTGGTCAACAAGGTGAAACCTCGTCTCTACTAAAAATACAAAAATTAGCTGGGCATGATGGTGCGTGCCTGTAGTCCCAGCTACTCGGGAGGCTGAGGCCGGAGAATTGCTTGAACCTAGGAGGTGGAGGTTGCGGTGAGCCGAGATCGTGCCA
>NW_022445570.1:0-2758 GCF_009761245.1 Sapajus apella | reverse complement strand
ACAAGTTCTCTAATTTCCAAGAGCTTATATTGAAAATGACATTAAACACATACAAAATAATAGTAATAATAATGAATACTATATTCATAAATAATAGATTTTAGTAAATATTTTAAATTAGAAAAATGTAAAAATTATTAAAACTAAAATGGCCAGGTGTGATGGCTTATGTCTGTAATCCCAGAATTTGGGATGCCAAGATGGGAGGATTATTTGAGCCCAGGATTTTGAAACCAGTCTGGGCTCCATAGGAAGACCGTGTATACAAAAAAATTGAAAAATTAGCCTGGCATGGTGGTGCATGCCTGTAGTCCCAGCTACTAAGGAGGCTGAGGTGGGAGGCTGCTTGAGCCTGAGAGGTCAAAGCTGCAGTGAGCCGTGATCATACCACCGCACCACTGCACTCCAGCCTGGGCGACAGAGTGAGACCCTGTCTCAAGAAAAACAAACAAACAATTTAACAGCTGTAGTCCTGAAACCATTATATAGAATACTATTGTCTACATCACATCACATCAGCCCATTAAATGGCTTAACACTTATTTAGGTTTGGTCCATAAAGTTTTCCTGGTCATTAAGTATACTTAAGAACGATTAAGTATACATGAGTTACTGCCTTGACAGGAAGATTGCAAAAATTTTAGAAAGGCAAATAAATAAGAGTCAAAACTGTAGCTCTGTGAGGCCCAAATAACATCTAATTCAAGTGACAATGAACATCTAGCAATCATTCTGAACACCCTATAATTCACTTAATACATTTTGCTTGAACACCCAAAAAATCTGACTTACCAACACCTGTACGTAGCCAAGTAATTGACAATTATTTATAAATTATCACCTATGAGACATCTGCTCTACCCACATTTAAAAAATAATTTATGTATTTATAATTTGTTATATTTTGTAGAGACAGGATCTCACTAAACAGACCCACACAAATTTCAGAAATCAAATGACCAGAGTCATCCAATTTATAAAAAGAAGTGACATACAGTACAGAAGGACAAGGATGGTCTTTTCAATACATGGTGCTGGATCAAGCAGTCACATCCATGTAGTAAAAAGTGAATCATGGCTGGGTGGGATGGCTCACACCTGTAATCCCAGCACTCTTGGAGGCTGAAGCAGGTAGACTATTTGAGCCGAAGAGTTTGAGACCAACCTGGGAAAATGCGGAATCCCTATCTCTACAAAAAATACAAAAATTAGCCAGGAATGGTGGCACACACCTATAGTTGCAGCTATTCAAAAGGCTGAGGTGGGAAGATTGCTTGAGCCAGGAGCTGAAGGTTGCAGTGAGCTGAGATTATGCCACCGCACTCCAGCCTGGGCAATAGCATGAGGCCTTGTCTGAAAAAAAAAAAAAAAAAATGCATGAACTAAAATAAAATCGCTATAAGGTTAACATAGAAAAATGTGTTCATTTTCTTAGGTTAGGCATTGATTTCTTCAACAGGACACAAAAAGCAGTAACCATAAAGGAAAAGATTGATAAAGTATAATTTATTTAAAATTAAGAAACGCCGGGTGTGGTGGCTCATGCCTGTAACCCCAATGCTTTGGGAGGCTGAGGCAGGTGTATCACTTGATCCCAGGAATTCCAGACCAGCCTGTGCAATGCGGCAAAACCGCATCTCTACTAAAAATACGAAAAAGAGCTGAGCATAATGGTGCTCCCCTGAACGTCCCAGCTACTAAGGGGCTGAGGCAGGAGGATCACCTGAGTCTTGGGATATGCAGGTTGCACTGAGCTGTGATTGTGTCACTGCATTCCAGCCTGGACAGCAAAGTGAGATCCTGTCTGAGAAAGAAAAAAAAAAATTAAGAGACTCTCCATTTACCTAAGAACATCATTAAAAGAATGAAACGCCAAGCTACAGTTTGAAAAAAGAGAAATGTAATACATATATATCCTAGAAAGGTCACATATCCAGAATAAAGTGTTACAAATCAACAGAAAAGTATATTAATGAAAACAGGATTAAAAGATTTAAGGGCACATCACAAAACAAGACACAAATGGCAATAAAAAATACTCAATCCCAATACCAGGAACATGTAAAATGAAACCACACTAATACATTATTGTACCTCTAATAGAATGACAAAATAATTTTTAACTGACGAGCATAAGCAAAGATGTGGCGTAACCAGAATATTCTCTGTTAAATGGTACAACCACTTTGGGAAAATGTTCAACAATGTCTAATACTAAAGTTTTATCATTCATATATATCTGTAAAACCAGCAATGCCACTCCTGCATGTATATCCCAGACCCCAGTCTAGTAATGTTCCCTTTCTTGGTCTGTGGTAGTTCACTTTGTAAAATTCATTACCTGTACTTTTTTTTTTTTTTTTTTTTTTGAGACACACTGTCACTCTGCCATCCAGGCTGGAGTGCACTGGCATGATCACGGATCACCGCAATCTCAGCCTCCCACGCTCTGGTGATCCTCTCACCTCAGCCTCCCGGGTAGCTATGACTGCAGGCTCACACCACCACACACAGCTAGCTAATTTTTGTATTTTTAGTAGAGATGGGGTTTTCCCACGTTGCCCAGGCTGGTCTGGAACTCCTGGGCTCAAATGATCTGCCCACTTTGGCCTCCCAAAGTGCTGGGATTACAGGTGTGATCTGCACCCGGACCACCTGCACATTTAAAATTGTCCCTCGGGTCCCAAGAGGGAACGGATTTCTGGCCTTAAGGTGGGGCGCAGGGTCAGTGTTCTCCATAGGATTTAGGAGGATGTGC
>NW_022445569.1:0-2758 GCF_009761245.1 Sapajus apella | reverse complement strand
TGAGACTGAGTTTCGCTCTTGTTACCCAGGCTGGAGTGCAATGGTGCAATCTTGGCTCAACGCAACCTCCACCTCCTGGGTTCAGGCAATTCTCCTGCCTCAGCCTCCTGAGTAGCTGGGATTACAGGCATGCACCACCATGCCCAGCTAATTTTTTGTAGTTTTAGTAGAGACGGGGTTTCACCATGTTGACCAGGATGGTCTCGATCTCTTGACCTCGTGATCCACCCGCCTCGGCCTCCCAAAGTGCTGGGATTACAGGCTTGAGCCACTGCGCCTGGCCCAAAGTGCACTTCTTTTAGTGGACCAGCATTGCTAACATGGTGAAACCCCATCTGTACTAAAAAAGAGTAATAAAAAAATTAGCTGGGTGTTAGTGGCATGCACCTGTAATCCCAGCTACTCAGGAGGCTGAGACAGGAGAACCGCTTGAGCCTGGGGGGCAGAAGTTGAGGTTGGCCAATATTGTGACACTGCACTCCAGTCTGGTTGACAGAGTGAGACCATGTCTCAAAAAAACAAAACTAAAAATGTTTATATGTGAATTTGTGTCAGACCAAAATTACATTTAAAATTGTACCCATACCAATCCATATGTGTGCCTGCACTGTACAGCTGGTGTTCTACACTTCATCTTGGTAACCTTCTCAAAAATTCCAGAAGACACTGCTGAGAGGCTCTGCTCTTTATTTGTAGTTGTATTTGTATAATAGGCTTTATTTTATTTTGTATTTATATGTACTTAGTAGAGTTATTAAATATTTATAAAATATACATCCCTAATATATATTTCAAAAGAAATGAATCTGTGATAAAATATTTTAAAATCATTTGTATTTTATTAGTGGGGCATAATCCTTTTGTTTTCACAAAAACTATGATTACATTATATGAAATGAAGTGCCAACCAGTAATATTTTAATGAGGGGACTATGATTGAAATAAAGGGAAAAAAAAATCCAATAGGGCTCTCAATCCAAGATGGCCATTTAGGAACAGCTCAGGATTGCAGCTCCCAGTGAAAGCACAGAGGGTGAGTGGACGCTGCATTTTTATTGCCCACAGACTAGGAAATTCCCAGGCGGAAGTACCGCACAGGTCACCAGCGCGGCTGTTTCGGCCAGCGCGGCTGTGCCGGCCGGTGCGGCTGCTTTGTCAGCGCCCCGGAGCAGCGGTTCTCTGTACAAAATACACAGGTCCGGGTGCCCTTTTGGCTGGCGATTGGAGCCACGGGAAGTCGCCCATTCGTCTGTTTAAAAAGGGGACTGAGCAGGGAACCAGGACAGTAGATTCCAGGGCAAAATAAATAAATAAATAAATAAATAAAGCGCCACGAACCTCAGTGCCGCTGTTTAAGCCAGCGCAATGAGTGGCCACAGGGAAAAACAGACCCCGGCGCCTCTTCAACAGGCGACTGGAACACAAACTTAATAAAGGCCCTGAGGCAGGGAGCCAGGCGATCAGGCTCGGCTGGTCCCACCCCCACAAAAGAACAGCAACCACAAACTCTGGATTGAGAGTTTCACAGCAAGCGCAGCTGAACCCGGGACGGTCCAGCTCTGTGGAGGAGGGGCATCCGCCATTACCGAGGCAGCCCGCCACGACGGAGGTAGTTGGCCAATGCTGAGGCAGCCCGCCATTGGTGAGGCAGCCCGCTGTTGCCAAGGCAACCCGCCATTGCTGAGGCAACCCGCCATTGCTGAGGCAGCCCGCTGTTGCCAAGGCAACCCGCCACAGCAGAGAGACTCCGCCTCAACAGAGGTGGGCCACCATCGCCAAAGCATTTCTAACTACACCCATATAAACAGGACTGCAAGGAAGTTCACTGGGCAGCTGGGTGGAGCCCACAGCAGCTCAGCAAAGCCTCTACAGGCCGACAGTGACTAGGCTGCCTCCTTGCTGGGCAGGGCAGCTCTGAAGGAAAAAAAAAAGAAGGCAGCAGCATAACGGAAACTCATAAATAAAGCCCTAAATCCCTGGGACAGAGCACCTGGGAACAAAAAGCAGTTTATGAGTTCTGCTGCAGCAGACCTAAACGTACCTGCCCAGCAGCTCTGAATGAGCAACAGAGCTCACAGCTCACCATTTGACCTCCTATAAAGAAGAGACCGTCTCCTCAAGCAGCTCCCTGACCCCTATATATCCAAAGAGACACCTCATAAAGGAGAGATCAGATTGACACTAGGCGGGTATCCTTCTGGGACAAAGATAGCAGAAGAAGAAAACTGGTAACAACCCTTACTGTTCAGCAGCTGCTGCAGGTGAACCCCAGGCAAGCAGGGCCTGGAGTGAACCTCAGCAGACCTACAGCAGAGGGGCCAGACTGTCAGAAGGAAAACCAAGAAACAGAAATAACCTCATCATCAACAAACAGAACGTCAATCTGAAAGATTTGAGACCCAATCTGAAAGCCAGCAACTACAAAGTCGACAGGTGGATAAATCCTTAAAGATGGGAAGAAACCAGCGCAAAAAGGATGAAAACACCCAAAACCAGAACACCTCGCCTCCTACAAGGGATCACAACACCTCACCAGCAAGGGAACAAGGTTGGAGGGAGAACGAGTGTGATGAAATGAGAGAATCAGACTTCAGCAGGTGGGTAGTAAGAAACTTCTGTGAACTTAAAGAACATGTTCTAACCAAATGCAAAGAAACTAAGAACCTTGAAAAAAGATTTGACGAAATGGTAACGAGAATGGACAAAATAGAAAGGAATATAAGTGAATTGATGGAGCTGAAAAACGCAACACGAGAAC
>NW_022445568.1:0-2758 GCF_009761245.1 Sapajus apella | reverse complement strand
TGAGATGTGGACTTGTGTATTTTGTGCACATTACACCATACATTCAGATTAAAAAGAAAGGAAATTAGGCTGATGAAAGGTTATTACTGTGAGGGAAGCCATTTATTTCCTGCCTGTTGCTTGCTGGTAGAAAAAGTAAAATAGCAAGAAGCTAAAGTCAGCAGTCAGGTGACTAGCTGATGCCAGTGGCCCTGAGGGGCTGGGGAAATAACTCCCCTTCTGTAACTGGTATCTATGTTATCTAGAAACCTTGAGAATGTAGCAGAGGAATGTTCTTCCTCTGACCCAGGAGCCTGCCCCCAGTCACATACTCCATGTTTGCACAATCCAGACTCCCCGTTAGAGTTGCGTCTGCCACCAGGTGATTTACTGCCTTTGTTCAGCTCTGGTAACCCTTCTGCTTCTTCCCTTTCCGTCTGTGCCGAATATAAATGAGCAAATCCATGAAAGCCAAAGACTGTGAGCTCAGCTGCCTGGCCAACGGGCAATAACACAGTTTCACCTCTGCTCCCCGTTTAGAGTTGTAAGCCCTTAGAAAGGGAAAGGAGCTGCTCTTCGGGGAGCTCGGTTTTGGGACACAAGTCTGCCGATGCTCCGTGGCTGAATAAAGTCTCTTCCTTCCTCACTCCCGTGTCTGAGGGGTTTTGTCCACGGCTTGTCCTGCAACATTTCTAGACTGGTAAAAAGGGTGCTGGGGCCCTGGAAGGCCAATTTTTTTTTGGACCTGAGATTTTATTTAGGTGGCTCTTTCAGTGGCCAGGCTGAGCAATACTGTGAACTAGGGTGTTTATTTGCTGCATCCACAAATAACAGCTCATGTCTGCCTGATTTATGAGACTCACAAAACAGAGAAGCCCAGGGCCTGACTTCACTAGGGAATTTTGACACCCAGGATATTACGTATTTTGTGTCCAAACCACCATCCCTTACAACCGTGGAGGGCACATGTAATGGTCAGGACTGCACAGAAAAGAACAGAGACCCTAAACATTGGAGGAAAATAGACTGAGATTGAGAAAGAAGTTCCCAAATTCATGCACGGAGGTCCAGGAGAAAGGTTCCAGCTCCTCACTCACACCTAGCTGAATAACTTCCCACATCGCTGAAAAACCAAAACCAGGCCAGGCACAGTGGCTCGTGCCTGTAATCCCTGCACTGCGAGAAGCCAAGGTGGACGCAGCCATGAGTTTGAGCCAGGCTGGGCAACATGCCAAAAACCCATCTCTTAAAAAAAAAAAAAAAAATACCCAAGCCTAGTGGCACGAGTCATGGTCCCAGCTACCTGGTAGGCTGAATTGGGAGGATCACTTGAACCCAGGAAGTCAAGGCTGCAGTGAGCTGGATCCTGTCACTGCACTCAGCCTGGAGACCCTGTCTCAAAACAAACAAAAATCAGAGCACCTGGCCCAGGGGTTCATTTAGAACCAGTGGATGTTTCAGAAGGGGCTACCTCTGGAGTCTGTTTCAGAATGTCAGCCACATACACACACTGTGCTTAGTATCTTTAAATCAATTCATTTAAGAAAAAAAAACCTGACTACATTTATTTAAAAGGGCAACATTGGCCAGGCACAGTGGCGCAAACCTGTAATCCCAGCTCTTTGGGAGGCCGGGGCGGGCAGATCACCAGGTCAGGAGATGGAGACCATCCTAACACAGTGAAATCCCATCTCTACTTAAAATACACAAAATTAGCCGGGTGTGGTGGTATGCACCTGTAGTCCCAGCTACTTGGGAGGCTGTGGGAAGTAGAAAAGTTCCTTTTTAAAGTTTCCTTTCTTGTTAATAAGTGTGCAAATAACTTTGGTAAGCCCTATCCTATGTAGCTGTTAGCCATGCCATGCTTGCAGGCACATAGTACATTCTATGTCCTTGTCCTGTAACCAAGATATCTGTGCTGGACGTGCTCACAGGCATGTCTCTCCATTGCTTTTACCTGCTTGGAAAAGTTTTGAGTTGTTAGCCAACTGGGTTTTAGTTTAGATTGTGAGGTCTGGCTCCAGCCAACGGAGATCAGACACAGCAGTAAGGGCGACCCCAAATGTGTAAGGAATAAATTTGTGTGTTTTTCTTTGTTCACTGTACTCTCATAGCAAGATGGCTAGTGAGAGTACCCTTCCTGCCATCAGGAAGTAAAATTTGCGTTGCTGAAAAATCCTTTGTCTCAGTGCTAATTTTTCTTTGTGGCACCGGGCATCTATTTCCAACAGAGGCTGAGACAGGAGAATCGCTCAAACTCAGGAGGCGGAAGTTGCAGTAAGCCGACTTCGGGCGACTGCACTCCAGCCTGGGTGACAGAGCAAGACTCTGCCTAAAAAAAAAAAAAAAGAATCAGTCTGACACCAACGGGGATCTCTTAAGAGCTCAGAGGCTGCAGCAGTCAAGGGGGGCTCCTGGAAGAGAGGGGACCACAGCCAGGTCTGAAGGACCCAGGATGGAGCAATAGAGAGGAGGGCTGATGTAAGGAGGGAAGCAGCCCCATAGGGGCTTGAGATGGGTACGGAAGGCAGCACCATGCCGGCGTCCCGGCGCGGGACAGATGTGCTCTACGCCCGCACACTTGGGCTCCAGGCTCAGCCTGCTCCTCAGAGGCAGGTGAGAATTCTATGTGGGTACTTACCGAGGCACCCCGAGCAGGTTGTTTTAGCCTCTTGGTGTGTCCCAGTGAAGGGAACTGACAAGAACTGTCCTTCTTCAGGCAGGACCAGGAAAGAGCCACCAAGGCCACCAGCCCCACTTGACTTCTCTCTGCGGTTCC
>NW_022445567.1:0-2759 GCF_009761245.1 Sapajus apella | reverse complement strand
GAGAAAGGTCGAGTCATCCACAAAGGAAAGATCATCAGACTCACAGAAGATCTCTTGGCAGAAACCCTGCAAGCTAAAAGGGAGTGGGGGCCAATATTCAACATCCATAAAGAAAAGAAATTTCCTTTCAACCTAGAATTTCATATCCAGCCAAACTAAGCTTCATAAGTGAAGGAGAAATAAAATTCTTTACTGACAAACAATTGCTGAGAGACTTTGTCGCTACAAGACCTGACTTACAGGAGCTACTGAAGGAAGTACTTAACAGGGAAAGGAACAACCAGTACCAGCCACTGCAAAAACATACCAAATGGTAAAGAATAATGATGCAATGAAGGAGCCACATCAATTAACGGGCAAAACAACCAGCCAGTAACAAAATGGCAGGACAAAATTCAAACATAACAATATTAACATTGAATGTAAATGGCCTAAATGCCCCAATCAAAAGACACAAACTGGCAAACTGGATAAAAAGTCCAAGACCCATTGGTGTGCTGTATTCAGGAGACCCATCTCACATGCAAAGACTCACATAGACTCAAAATAAAGGGATGGAAGAAGATTTACCAAGCAAATGGAGAGAAAAAAAAGCAGGGGTAGCAACTCTAGTATCTAATAAAATGGACTTTAAACCAACTAAGATCAAAAGAGACAAAGAAGGGCATTATATAATGGTAAAAGGATTAATGCAACAAGAAGAGCTAACTATCCTAAATATTTATGTAACCAGTGCAGGAGCACCCAGATACATAAAGCAAGTTCTTAAAGACCTACAAAGAGACTTAGACTCCCACACAATAATAGCAGAAGATTTTAACACTCCACTGACAATATTGGACAGATCAACAAGACAGAAAGTCAACAAAGATATCCAGAACTTGAAAGCAGATTTCGACCAAGCAGACCTAATAGACATTTACAGGACACTCCACCCCAAATCCACAGAATACACATTCTTCTTAGCACCACATTGCACTTACTCTAAAATTGACCACATAATTGGAAGTAAATCACTCCTCGGCAAATGCAAAAGAATAAAAATTGTAAAAACAGTCTCTCAGACCACAGCACAATCAAATTAGAATTCAGGATTAAGAAAAACACTCCAAACCACACAATCACATGGAAACCGAACAACGTGCTCCTGAATGATGAATGGATAAACAAGAAAATGAAGGCAGAAATAAAAATGTTCTTTGAAACCAATGAGAATGAAGACATAATGTACCAGATCCTATGGGACACATTTAAAGCAGTGTCTAGAGGGAAATTTACAGCAAATAAATGCCCACATGAGAAACAAGAAAAGACCTAAAATGAACACCCTATTGTCAAAATTGAAAGAGCTAGAGGAGCAAGATTTAAAAAAAAAAAAAACTCAAAAGCAAGCAGAAGACAAGAAATAACTAAGATCAGAGCAGAACTGAAGGAGATAGAGACACAAAAAACACTTCAAAAAATCAATAAATTCAGGAGCTGGTTTTTTGAAAAGATCAACAAAATAGGCAGACCAGTAGCTAGACAAATAAAAAAGAAAAGAGAGAAGAATCGAATAGATGCAATAAAAAAATGATAAAGAGGAGATCACCATTGATTTCTCAGAAATACAAACTGCCATCAGAGATTACTACAAACAACTCTATGCACATAAACCAGTAAATCTGGAAGAAATGGATAAATTCCCACACACTTGTACACTTACAAGACTAAGCCAAGAAGAGTTGAAACCCTGAATAGATCAATAACAAGGCCTGAAGTCCAAGCAGCAATTAATAGCCTACCTACCAAAAAAAGTCCAGGTCCAGATGGGTTGACAGCCGAATTCTACCAGACGTACAAAAAGGAGCTGGTACTATTCCTGTTGAAACTATTCCAAAAATACAAAAAGAGGGAATCCTCCCTAACTCTTTCTATGAGACCAGCATCATCCTGATACCAAAATCTGGCAGAGACACAACTAAAAAAGAAAACTACAGGCCAATATCCATGATGAACACAGATGCAAAAATCTTCAATAAAATACTGGCAAACTGAATCCAACAGCACATCAAAAATCTTATCCACCATGATCAAGTAGGCTTCATCTTGGCGATGCAAGTCTGGTTTAACATATGCAAATCTATAAAAGTAATTGACCACATAAACAGAACCAAAGACAAAAACCACATGATTATCTCAATAGATGCAGAGAAGGCCTTTGACAAAATTCAGTAACCCTTTATGCTAAAAACTCTCAATAAACTAGGTATTGATGGAACGTATCTCAAAATGATAAAAGCTATTTATGACAAACCCACAGCCAATATCATACTGAATGGGCAAAAATTAGAAGCATTCCCTTTAAAAACTGGCACTAGACAAGGATGCCCTCTTTCACTACTCCTATTCAATGTAGTATTGGAAGTGCTAGCCAGAGCAATTAGGCAAGAAAAAGAAATAAAGGGCATTCAATTAGGAAAGGAGGAAGTTAAATTGTCTCTATTTACAGACAACATGATCGTATATTTAAAAGACCCTATCATCTCAGCCCAAAAACTCCTTAAGCTGACAAGCAACTTCAGCAAAGTCTCAGGATATAAAATCTATGTGCAGAAATCACAAGCATTCCTATACACCAATAACAGACAAACAGAGAGCCAAATAATGAGCAAACTCCCATTTACAATAGCTACAAAGAGAATAAAATACATAGGAATACAACTAACAAAGGAGGTAAAAGATCTCTTCAAGGAAAACTACAAACCACTGATCAAGAA
>NW_022445566.1:0-2760 GCF_009761245.1 Sapajus apella | reverse complement strand
CAACATGGAGAAACCCAGCCTCTAATAAAAAATACAAAAATTAGCTGGATCTGGTGGTGAGCGCTTGTGGTCCCAGCTACTTGGGAGGCTAAGGAAGGAGAATCATTTGAACCTGGGATGTGGAGCTTGCAATGAGGCAAGATGGTGCCACTTCACTCCACCCGGGGTGACAGAAGCAGAGAAAAGGAGGGAGGGAGGGAGGGAGGAAAGTAAGGAAAGAAGGAGAGGGGGTAGGGAGGGAGGAAGAAAGAAAAAGAAAGAGAGAAAGAAAAACAAAGAAAGGAAGAGAGAGGGAAAGACAGGAAGGAAGGAAGATAAGAGAGAAAGAAAGAGAAAGAGGAAGAGAGAGAGAAAGAAAGAGAAAAACAAAGGAAGAAAGAGAGAGAAAAGAGAGGAAGGGAGGAAGGAAGGAAAGAAGAGAGGGAGGGAGGGAAGGAAGATAACAGAGAAAAGAAAAAGATACATGCACGCATATGCTCATTGCAGCATGATTCCCAATAGCAAAGACATGAAACCAACTTAAATGTCCATCGATGGTAGACTGATTAAAGAAAATGTGGTACATATACACCACGGAATATGATGGAGCCATAAAACAGAATGAGGTCATGTCCTTTGCAGCAACATCGATGAAGGTAAAAGCCATTATCTTACATAAACTAACAGAGGAACAGAAAACCACATACTACATGTTCTCACAAGTAGAAGCTCAACATTGAGTACACATGGACACAACACACACCTGGACTTATTTGAGGATGAAGGAAAGAGGAGGGTCAGGACTGAAAAACTACCTGTGAGGTACAGTGCCTACCACATAGGTGACAAATAATCTGTACAACAATCCCCAGTGACACTTATATAATAAACATGTACAGGTACCTCTGAGCCTAAAATAAAAGTTTAAAAAAAAAAACTGATAAACTAAATCAAAAGAAAGCATAAGGAAAGGAAAATGTGAGATAAAAACAGAAAAATAGTAGATATAATAAATACTTTGGTACCTTAAACGAATGGAAATAGACAAATTAGTAAGAACGGAAATAAGCATAAAAGCAAAAAAAGACAAGAAAAAATTGTAAGTTAACTCTAATTATGAGGGACTATTTTGCACAACTCTGTGCAAATACATTTGAAATCTGCATTTATTACTATCCAATTCAACTTCTAAATCGCAAAAATGTCCTACATCTGTACTGTTCAATAGGTAGCCACTAGCTACGTGTGTTGAGTGAATACTTGTACACTTAAGTGTGGCTCATGTGACTGAGAAACTAAATTTGTTCTAATTATTAATTTATTTAATTTCTAATTATAATTTCCGTATAATTAGTTTAAATTTGAATGGTCTCATGCAGCTAGTGGCTATTGTATCAGAAAGCATAGAAGAAAATGAAATTATCTTCACACAGTGTTATTTACCAAAGTCAAATCCAAAGAGTATTTAAAAAAGTTTAAAGAGACCAATTCTATAAAAGAAATAATGTTATTAAAGAATCTCTCTCCCTCTGACACACACACACACACACACACACACACACACACACACACACACACACACAGGTGTTACAAGGAAAAGGAAAGGTCTTCTTTATAACACAGAACAGGACTTTGACAAACTACTACTCATGGCCCAAATCCTGCTGCAGACCATTTTCCTGCAGTCCATGAGCTAATAATTTTTACAGAGCTAAAGAAGAAATAGAATATGTAACAGAGGCTATATGTGGCCCACAAAGGCTAAAAGACTTAGAATGTAGCTCTTCACTGGAAAAATCTACTGGCCCCTCATCTAGAATAATGCCTGAATTTTGAAATCACCGTTTTGCAAATACCACCAAGGTAACATGAGATTCTGGCATGAAATTACTCCTAACACTATACACTAACATAATGTTAGGAAGAGGACATTCATATATGTCTATTATCCATCAAATATTTATTAAGTACAGAATTTAAATCGAAGAGATGAAACTTAGCTTCACAAATATTGAGATAGAGTGACATTATAAACTTCCCAATGCAATGCGATGGGAAACATAATAGTTGCCTAAACGTTTTGTCTAATCCATAACAGTTAGATGAATCCAGTTTGAGAAACATTCTATGAGACACTTAGTCTGGACTCTTCAAAAATGTCAGAGTTGTAAAAGATGAGGGAAAAGGGTGGAGGGGAAGCAATATTCTAGACTGATGAAAATAAGAAACAATGACAAAAAAATCCAATATAAGATCTCTGACTAATATAGAGAATATTTGAGAGCAAGTGGAGACATTTAAATTTAGACTGCGTACTACATAATGTTAATTATCAGTAGCAAATGTCTTGTGATTGTTATTGTAGTAATATAAAAGAATGTGCTAATTTCGGACAAAGTCCCTTAAGTATTTTTGTATAATCTTGATGTCTGCAATTTGCTTTCAAGCAGTTCAGAGCTCCCAAAATGTGAGTGCGTGCATGTATATGTACGTGTGTGTAAGAGAGAGAAAATGAGTGTGTCTGTGAAGAGGAAAAGAGACATAGAGACACAGAAAGCCAATCCCAGAAAATGTTAATTTGTGAATCTAAATAAAGGGTGCATGTGTCTTTATGGTGCTTCTTTTTCAACTTTTCTGTTTGATGTCAAAATTTGGAAGAATTTTTTTAAAGGCACTTGTTTATTCAGCGTGAACACGATCTTCAAGTTTCTTTGCTAGATGTTGGTTTCCTGTAGTTAATACTTTTGTACCACCTGATTGCCTTATGACAAAATAAACTTA
>NW_022445565.1:0-2761 GCF_009761245.1 Sapajus apella | reverse complement strand
CCCCTCAGCCTCATCCCCGCCCCCTCAGCCTCATCTCCACCCTCTCAGCCTAATCCCCACCCCCTCAGCCCAATCCCCACCCCCTCAACCCAATCCCCACCCTCTCAACCTCATCCCCAACCCCTCAGCCCAATCCCCGTCCGCTCAGCCTAATCTCACCTCCTCAACCTCATCCTGATTCCAAAAGGTTTACAGGTTCAATCAGAGGATGCCTGGAAGTTTCTATGTGTCTTGGGAACTGTAGCCCCAAGTGTAACCCCTCTCCCAGCTCCCCGCTTGGCCTGTCATGTACTGGCAGCGTGTACAGTCATTGCCCCAGAAGGAAGCAGCATCTAAGTCAGATTGTAATTCTCTTAAGGGAGGGATGACATTCAAGGGAAACAGTGAAGGATGGTGAGGCGCCCAGCAACCAGCCATTGCAACCCCCTGGCCTAGGGTCACTGGATGCAAATAAAAATGCAGGACGCCCGTTAAATTTGAATTTCAGATAAACAACGAGTAACTTTTTAGTACAACTTTGTCCCAAATATTGCAATGACATTTACTTACACTAAAAGAATTACTAGTTGCTTAACTGAAATTTAAATTTAACTGGATGTCCTATATTTTATCAGGTAGCCATACCCAAAGCCTGAAGGCAACTTGGTGTTACCGGAGCGCAGAGAGTTGGGGGCTGAGAAGGTCGGGGAGGCCCAGCAGGAACAGTGTTCACTGAAGTGTACAGACCGGAAACAGAGCCCACTGCCGCTAAGGGCAAGGAGGAAGATGGTATCTCTCTCTCCTCTCGCCCTCTAATCTCCTGAGGGCACTTCCCCATGGCAGAAGGCAATTGGAAACCAGTCTACAAGACAGCCTCACTGCTATAACCCTTAGGAGTTTGCATCCCGGAGCAGTAGCCAGCAGAGAAGGCAGAAAATGGACATGGAGGTTGAGGCAAACAGACTAAGCAGCATAAAAATATTCTGCATTCTTTCTGGAAGCATATGGAAAATTTTTTTTTTTTGCTTAATACCACCAGTAAAGCTGAATTCATAGAAAGCAAATATTTGCAGTGTCTCAAATATTGCACAATATTTGCACAATAACAATAGCGCTTGAATTTCATATGGATATATTTATTCACACACATGAAGACACCTCTTTCTAAACATGTACATGTTCAGGAAGCTGGGGAAGGTGCTTTAATGAGCGAAGATGACACTGTAAAGTGTCTCTCAGACAGGTAAAGACTTCTCATTTTGCACCTGGGAACTATCTCAAGACAGAAACAAGTAATTCCATTGGCCATATTTTTGCTGGCAATTAAAAAGCAAACCCGGGCCAGGTTTAACTTGCTATTAGAGTTGAATGAATTAAGCGTCTTTGGCACCTCCAGTGATTTTTGGTAGTAATAAGTATAATTAAATTTGTTTATTATTTCTAACTTCTTTGCCCTCTCCAAGACCAAGTTAAACATTAAAGACAGTGCCAAGAAGGGGGAGGGGTAACACTGAAGTCCTATACAGACCCTTTAGCTTAAGGAAGGAGGTGGGGCAGGAGGTTGGGAAGCATCTGGAAAGGTCTGAGAAGGATGGGGCTCCTAGCTCTGCCTGGTCCTGTCTCTTAATTGCCTCCAGCTCCTTGTGCAAGTCATTTAACCTCTCCAGACCTGTTTTTGTTTATTTGTTTGTTTTTATCTCTGCACTAAGGGGGTTCGTTTTGAGCCATGTAGACCTTTTCCTGAACTAAGAGTCTCTGGATCCCGTATGTGCTTTGGAAACTCAATTCTCAATAATCTCATGGGACAAGAATAAACAGAAATCACATCCTATTATACTAACAAAGGTGTCTTCACTACCCAGGATTAACCTAAAGACTGGCCAAGCCCACTGGGGCTCAGCTTCCATTCAGCTGATTTTACCTTGTAGCTTCTAGAGGAGCCATGGCTGTAGTAGGAGGGGAGTGGGAAGGAAATCCTTCCCGGAATGCTTAGGACATGATAAAGAGGAAAGTTTTCTCACTCCTCACGTTAAGGTGAAAAGGGGATTTATTTCAGCAAAGGCACAACCGCCTCAATGCCTACAGGATCCACCCAATGGTTAAAGAAAGGCAGAGGCCGGGCGTGGTGGCTCAAGCCTGTAATCCCAGCACTTTGGGAGGCCGAGGCGGGTGGATCACGAGGTCAAGAGATCGAGACCATCCTGGTCAACATGGTGAAACCCCGTCTCTACTAAAAATACAAAACGTTATCTGGGCATGGTGGCGCACGCCTGTAGTCCCAGCTACTCAGGAGGTTGAGGCAGGAGAATTGCCTGAACCCAGGAGGCGGAGGTTGCGGTGAGCCGAGATCGCACCATTGCACTCCAGCCTGGGTAACAAGAGCGAAGCTCCGACAAAAAAAAAAAAAAAAGAAAGGCAGAAGAGGCCGGGCGCGGTGGCTCACGCCTGTAATTCCGACACTTTGGGAGGCAGAGGTGGGTGGATCACGAGGTCAGGAGTTGGAGATCAGCCTCACCAACATGGTGAAACCCTGTCTCTACTAAAAATACAAAAATTAGCCCGGCGTGGTGGCATGCGCCTGTAATCGCAGCTACTCAGGAGGCTGAGGCAGGAGAACTGCTTGAACCTGTGAGGCAGAGATTGCAGTGAGCCGAGACCTAGCCACTGCACTGCAGCCTGAGTGATAAAGCGAGACTTTATCTCCAAAAAAAAAAAAAGACAGAGGATGAAATGGGAAAAAAAAAACTACAATACATGGGCAGTCCTTATGAAAGCCTGTATT